>NC_051211.1:6309114-6476614 GCF_015220715.1 Pygocentrus nattereri | reverse complement strand
AATAACCAACCAAAATCTCTGAGGAATGTTTCCAACACCTTGTTGAAAGTCTGCCACGAAGAATTAAGGCAGTTCTGAAGGCAAAAGTGGGTCCAACCTTTTACTAGCAATAAAATGGCCAGTGAGTGTATATTTTCTGCTTTTTTCCTGGTGCTGAAAAATGAAACTTGTCCCTAATGGCTGGTTTGAATGGACTGAACTGAAATAAAGGGTGTTTTTTTCTTTTGTGCAGGTGTTTATAATAACATCAGGATCATTGCCACTTGCTTCTGCGCTGGCAGAGCACGTTTGAGTTTGTGTAACTTTGGCCACCACTGAAACCCAGGGCTCCATGTGCTCAAAACAGCCGGAAGTTTAAATGGATGGGCTGAGAAACACATGTAATTACCCCATTAAAGGCTCTCCTCGGGGGGTCACGGCTCTTACCATACTTAAGAATGTACCGCCAGATATTGACGCAGTCTTCTTGACACACAGACGCCCGTGGCCGGAGATTGCGTGATAGCGTCCAGCTCCATGATACCATGCAGCAGGAAGCCTTCTGTGAGATTTCCCACTGTTTGTTATTCTTATGTGTGTATTATACCAGGAAACCCGTACCCGGCGCCTTTGACTCATTTTGTGTGTTAGTTTCCCCCCAGACCACCAAAATATTACACCAATCACCCTGTTCCCAGAGCGCGTACGCACAGGTCATCCAGTAATCCCACAAACTGTGTATTGTCTTTACATTGTTTCTGTAGTGTTGACATTTCAATATGAAAAAGAAAAAAAAAAAACAACTCACATCCTTCCAGCTACCAGCCTGCTATCACGTTTCGACCATTACGCGAGCCCTATCTATCCTGCTCCATTTCCTCCTGCTTGCTTATACTTCTTCTTTTTGTTTTGCTCTTTTTCTCACCATAGTTTATTGTAGCTACTGGAGGTTTCTGGCTCGGAGTTTCCGAGAAGTCGTCTGAGGGACTTTGCTGAAGCTGCTTGTGGTGGCTTTCCACACATCTGACCTGCAGGAAGCTTGTCCTGAGATTTGCTTTCGAGCGTCTTTGAAGACGTTAAAGAAATTCTCACATCTTCATTCTTTAAAGGGGCACCCCAACCAAAATGAAAATGTAACCACTGCTACATCTAAACATGTGCACGTACGCTTGCTTACTGGCCTCCTGCTCTGGTCTTTAGGACGAGATTTCCCAGGCTTATTACATGCTAAGGCTTATTACTCAGTAATTGCAGGGACTTTGATGAAAACTGGCTGAGCTATCCTTGGACTATGGAAGTGACCACAGGCCCTTGCCATTTAAGACCACCTTCTGATGACGCATCTTGAAGGTTGGAGGAATATTTGGCACGCTAGAACTGCGCGAGGGCTGCTTAGAAAGCTAATGCTGCTGCTAGAGAGTTGAACAGCACACCTGTGTGTTAGTCACCGCATCAGTGGGTTTCTTTATCAGGGTGGGTGGGGGAGGGGGTGACGGTTGTATGACATTTTTGCATAATGCATGCTGTGAACTGCAAGGACATTGTGAATTGTGTCAAACTGATAAGATATGCTGTATATATAAAAAAAAAAATAATGATTATATACACTCACCGGCCACTTTATTAGGTACATTAGGTGCTAGTAAAAGGTTGGACCCCCTTTTGCCTTCAGAACTGCCTTAATTCTTTGTGGCAGTTCCTCAGGGATGTTGGTTGGTTATTTGAGTTCCTGCTGTCTTTCTATCATCTGGAACCACTCTGCCCATTCTCCTCTGACCTCTCACATCAACAAGGCATTTTCGTCCACACAACTGACCGCTCACTGGATGTTTCCTCTTTTTCGGACCGTTCTCTGTAAACCCTAGAGATGGTTGTGCGTGAAAACCCCAGCAGATCAGCAGTTTCTGAAATACTCAGACCAGCCCGTCTGGCATCAACAACCACGCCACGTTCAAAGCCCCTTAAATCCCCTTTCTCCCCCGTTCTGATGCTCGGTCTGCACTTCAGCAAGTTGTCTTGACCACCTCTACATGCCTAAATGCACTGAGTTGGTCATGTGATTGGCTGATTAGCTATTTGTGTCCGTCCATCTGTCGATTTATCTACACTAAGCTATGAATAGATAGATAATCAGACAGATAGAATTAAAATACTATAATTATACTATAATAATATAATGAACTTTTTCTTATTTATTTGATCTGAATATAACATAATGTTGCTATGGTTTTGTGGAACTTGATTATGCATATTAATTTTACTACTGCTTAATTCTGTGTGTTAATTTAGCTTCATTTAACTTTATTCTGAATGTTCTGCAGCTTTCTCAGTCATTACAGTCCTCTGCAGTGCTCTGTTCATCATTCTGACATTGCTTCATTATTTATAGCGTTGAACAATTTAGTTTGTGGGAAAAATCATATTAGAATCATTTTATATATGAATGTTCAGCACTTTGCTACATTTTTGAATAGTAATGTGTGTGTGTGTGTGTGCGTGTGTGTGTGTGTGCATGTGTGCATGTGTGTGCGTGTGCGTGTGCGTGTGTGTGTGTGTGTGCGTGTGTGTGCGTGCATGTGTGTGTGTGTGTGTGCGTGTGTGTGCGTGCGTGTGTGTGTGTGTGCGTGCATGTGTGTGTGTGTGTGTGTGCGTGTGTGTGCGTGCGTGTGTGTGTGTGTGTGCGTGTGTGTGCGTGCATGTGTGTGTGTGTGCGTGTGTGTGTGTGCGTGTGTGTGCGTGCATGTGTGTGTGTGTGTGTGCATGCATGTGTGTGTGCGTGTGTGTGCGTGTGTGTGTGTGTGTGTGTGTGTGTGTGTGTATATTTGTTTGCATGTTTCCTCTTGCAGGATCTCCCGTATTTTTGCAGGAGGACGCTGATGTGGGCAGATGCTGGTTTAAAGCTCCTGGCCTGCATATTTTCAGCGCACTCAGGTCAGGAGGAAGCAGGCTCTCACACACAAGAGAGAGAATGTTGGAGCTCAGACTGAGTCGTGTTCACATCCTCAGAGAGCATGTCTCACACACTGACCAAACCACAAGCGCACACACACACACACACACACACACACACACACACACGCACACACCAGGTGGCACTAAACACGAGTGGCAGTCATAGCCTTTTTTCAGTTTTACTGGAAGAGAAATATTTAAGAAAAAGCTTTCACAAATATACAGTGCAGTGCAGTCAGAGACCACCCTTTCACTTATTTAGATTCTTTTTTATATAGTTATGGCCATTAAATACATTAAATAATTTTGGAGTCAGCAAAACCTTTCCTTAATTACAGCTTCCATTTTTCTCAGGAGAGACTCATTTTCAGTGTTTCAAAGGAATCTGCAGGGGATTTTTCCACACCTCCAAAGTTCAGTCTTAAAAGTTTGTTGCATTTTCTGCTTCTCTTGATCCCAGTTCACATCAGTCCGTACAATCTTATTCATCTCTGAGAGAGAGAAGAAAATCAAGCTGCTTCAGATCTGAAACAATCCACACCCATCGTTCCACTGTGAGAATACGACTCAGCACCGTGGGTCTGAAAGGACGTGTAGGCCTTACTGAGAAACAGAAATAGACAAAAAAAGACAAACATTTGCACCAGAAACTGACCAGTGATGAACACTAGGTGATGGCTAACAGAGATGGTCTACAGTCTCTAACTGTACGCCAGCAAGGTGGAGCTACAAGTGAGGTGTTTCTGATAATGTGGCCACTGAGCATTTCCCTCTGTAATTAATCCACACTCTTATGTGTGCTGTCCAAATGCAGCTGTCCTAAAAGCTCCAGTCCTTTTTTAGGGCTTTCCTGCTGGTCCTCCAGCACTCCAGAAGAAGCAAAAGGCAATCCAAACAGTTTGGTGTGTGGCAGGCTCCTGTCTTCTAAAACTCTTTTCCTTTATCACACTTACTTTTTTCTCAGGAGACTCACTTTCAGTGTTTCAAAGGAATCTGCAGGGGATTTTTCCACACCTCCAAAGTTCAGTCTTAAAAGTTCTTGCATTTTCTGCTTCTCTTGATCCCAGTTCACATCAGTCCATACAATCTTATTCAACTCTGCCATCCAGCTGCAACCCATAGCACTGAGTTGTCTTCACAATGGAAGGATGAATGTGGCTTGTTTCCAATCTGAAGCAGCTTGATTTTCTCCTCTTTCATCTAAAGATGAAAGCTTTAAGTGGCGTTTGTCTGATGGGAACAGCTTGGTTGTCTAACAGGTCTCCCAGGTGGTTGTTAGGAGTCCCATTTTCTCTCTAGCTTGTAATCATTTTTTTGTTTGTTTATATGAGTGCATATATCCAATCTCCTCAGAAAAATCTATTGAAATTAAACTTATACTTAAAGGCCATTTTGACAGTATATTAAATGAATGAAGGGGTGGTCTCTGACTTTTACACAGCATTGCCAAAATAAGTTTAATAATGGGGGGAGGGAGGACGCCGGGGGCAGGTGTGAAGACAGAGAGCTTTTTATTATTTATACACAGCGCAAAAACCACTTGGCTTTTCAGCCCACAGACAAATTAAGACAAGATGCTCACTGGGACTTTTCAGTCCTTGTTTTCTTTCTTGTTCAGTTCAGTCCAGCTCAGCTCAGCTCAGTTCAGTTTAGCTTGGCTCTCACACCTTCATGGGTTTCCTCTCACTGGGCTCTGCCTCCAACTGAGGGAACAAATGACTATAAGTAGGCTGGCAGAAACAAGGCAGATGTGAACATCATCAGCTACTTATCCCACTGGTTTAGCCAGTCTGGCTTCTCCGTCCTACATTCGACGCTCGGCCACACACCCCTTTTCCACACTATGGAAAATAGGATGCATACAAAAAATGCCCAAACTGGCTTAAAATCTCAGGTTTATTATATATAAAGGCTTATTATTCAGTAACCACAGCGACTTCAATGCAAACTAGCTGAGCTCTTCTTCAGTTATAGAAGTGTGTAATGAAACTTTGGGCCTCCTGGTGGCCCCTGGCTATTTAAGGGGTTAAGTAATAGTCCTTTTATGTAAATATGGGCTTTTACTGCTCATTATTGGCCTTTTACTGATCTAATGTACATTCACCATTGATTAAATTTGTTCATTCCAGTTTTGTATGTGAGAATATTTCTTTATTTAACATGAAAACACTTATAACACCAAACTGAGGTGTAAGACTGCACCATCTTTCAAAACAGTGCAAACCACTTCACATTTAATACCGACTCTGTGTGTACTTTGTTATGGTTACACTGGGGTCGTGTTAAACCCCTCCTGGGGCCATTTTCCTGGCTTTTATTTAGTCCTTCAACTTTTTAGAGAACACTGCCCTCTTGTGGTGGACCAAACCAAAAGCCATAAACTCGAGCAAATCTGATCTTTTCCATTGAAAATGCGACCAGGCCTTATCCTGCGCAGGTTTAAAATATTCTTACATTCACATTTTGCATTAAATCTGTATTTAAGAATTCAATATTGCAAAATAGAATGTAAATGACTCAGTATGTGATACAGTCATTCACTCTGCACTCAATATTCATTTATACTTATATATACTAGCCTTAACTGAGTTCCACCTACCTTATAGCTCCACTCAATGACTTTACAGTTACAGACTGCAGCCCATCTGTTTCTGCACAGTTCATCAGCACCCCCTGTTGACCAGCTGTCACTTGGGTGTGGTCCATTCTCAACACAGAAGTGCCGCTGAGATTGTGTGCGGTGTGGTTTGAGTGCACCAGACACTGGGATCGATGGGTTGTGCTGGGGTGTCACTGCTAGGCTTAGAGTGGTCCACCAAACTTGAATCTCCAGCCAGTAACTGACCACTGATGAACACTAGGTGATGTCTAACAGAGATGGTCTACAGTCTCTAATTGTACGCCAGCAAGGTGGAGCTACAAGTGAGGTGTTTCTGATAAAGTGGCCACTGAGCACTTCCCTCTAACAGCCAGTCATTAATCCAGACTCTCATGTGTGCCATCCAAACGCAGCTGTCCTGAAAGCTCCAGTCTTTTTTTAGGGCTTTCCTGCTGATCCTCCAGCACTCCAGAAGAAGTTAAAGGCAATCCAAACAGTTTGGCGGGTGGCAGGCTCCTGTCTTCTATTCCCCGCAATGGAAAATGGTGCTAAAACAAATCATGAAGAGGATTTTATCTCTCAAATGCCAGGCCTGGTTTTGCAGGCAGGTTGGAGACGGGATCAGGCTGAGTGTCAGAGTGGAGAACGTGGAGAGGTTTAACTGTGCAGTCCCTCTTCCACTCCTCCAGACATAAACACATGAGCTAAGTTCTCCATTAAATCAAGTAAGGGAGAAAATAGACAATTGGCGAATGAAATTCCGTTTAGGGTATACAGTAAGTTTGCATTTGCCATGACCTTTCGGAGGAGATGAACCATTCACGTCTTGTAATGGAAAAATGGAACTGGTTTAGAATAATTCTGGTGGGTAGTAATAAGTTTGGGAGTAAATTTCAACAGAAACAGAACATTATGACTCAGTAATAGCTTTATTACCGTTACTTTCATTTTTCCCTTTTATTTTAATGCAGCCTGGTCACATAATACGTTTTGCCGGTAATATAAAAAGGCCTTAGGAAACAACACTGGTATAGAAAAGTATGAGATCTCTGCACAGCTGTATAACACTTTTATACTGTCTTATAACCAGAGGTGGACGAAGTACACAAATCATGTACTTGAGTTAAAGTCGAGACCCCCAAGGTAAAATATTCCTCCAGTAGCAGTAGAAGTTCCTCCCTTTAGACCTCCACTTGAGTAAAAGTACTAAAGTATTTACCTTCAAATGTACTTAAGTATAAAGTAAAAGTACTAAAAGAGTAATTCTGGCTCTGATCTGGTCCTGTTATCATTTTTATAACCAGACTGGCTTCATGAACTCATTTCAGGTGAAAGTCCTCCAGCGTCTCTCTTGGTAAACCAGTCTTTTAATAGAACGTCATTAATTAGTGACGCTGACGTCTATTAAAATGATCAGAAGCACAAAACACTGAAGGTAAACAGTTTCCATCAGGGAGAACCGAGTGGCTCTGAAATCACTTTTTACACACAAGCAAAGTTTCAGCTTCAGATTTATTTACAACTTAGTTCCAAGTTTAAGTTGAATAAAAACTGGCTTTAAACTCAGGATCACAGATGAGCTCCTTTACTATGTTGATCTGTAGGCGTCTGTTCATAAACATAAACCAGCCCAAACTCATTTACTATAAAATGAAATGGTGTTTGTAGAAATTCAGAAAAAAGCCGCGTCAGTCTCGACTGCATATGTGGACATATTTCTATATTGTGCTCTATTTACACAAAGTTAGGTTAGTTCATCATTTATGTTGAACAGACTCTCCCAAAGTTTTACGCTGCTGCGCTGACGTTGAACCGCGTGCTGCACTGGGTCGGTATGACCAACAGGTCAAAACCAGCTCTAAACAAAGTGACCGCTGGGCCCTGATTGGTGCTCTGGCTTTGCGCTTCTTTCGTTTTGACATGTTACGTTTTTATACACACAGAAACCAAAAGGAACGACAGATTTCTCAAAATGTAGGAGGAAAAAGTCGGATATTAGACTCTGAAATGTAGTGGAGTGAAAGGAATAAGTCGCCCAGAATGGAGAAACTTCAGTACAGATACACCAAAAAATACTAAAGTACAGAAACCAATTACATTTACTCAGTTACTGTCCATCACTGCTTATAGCAATCTAAGCATCATTTTCACAAGGGAGAGGTTTACTTTTACAGCTGAGGCACCAAAATGCTGTGTGGTATAGTTACACTAGAAGTCAGTTTATTGTTCAGGCAGTCATTTTTGACCTGCTGCTTGTTATTCCTATTTACACAGTAATAGAAATATGTATACAGTGCTGTGTGTGAGTCAGAAAGCGGCCTTCATTTATTTAATTTCCAGCCAAAACAAGTCATTTTATTTTCAGCATCAGGATGAAAAGCATCTGTATTTAACAGAATATTAAAGCCTCAAAAACTAAATATATTTATTTCAGTATTTAGTGTGTCCACTCTTGTCTTCATTACAGTCTTCATTCTTTTCTGGGGACTCACTTTCAGTTTTTCAAAGAAATGTGCACGGATGTTTTTCCACCTCCAAAGTTCAGTCTTAGGAGTTGGTTTTGCATTTCCTACTTCTCACCATCCAAGTAATCTTGCATTCAGTGGTGTTGAGGTCTGGACTCTGGGGCAGTCAGTCCACTGTTCAGCTTCTTTGTTTGATGTGTCCGTCTCCTTTTCTCAGTGAGGTTCTTCTTGACCAGCTACACGTCCTTTCAGACCCATAGTGCTGAGTCATCTTCTCACAGTGGAAGGATGGACAGAAACACCTGTGGATGTTTTCAGATCTGAAGCAGCTTGATTTTCTCCTCTCTCTCAGAGATGAAAGCTTTCAGTGCTGTTTATCTGATGGGGCAGTTTTGTGTCTACCAGGTCTTCCAGGTGGTCGTTAGGAGTCTCATTTTCTTTGTAGCTTTTAATCATTATTTGAAGTGTCGTTTGGGAAACTCCTGTTTTTCACTTATTTTCCTACTTTCTTATGCACGTGGATTATCTCATATCTAATGTCCTTAGAAACATCTCCTGAAAAATAATAACTTGTTCATAATGTTTAATCTGTGATGGTTGGTATTGCGTAGTGGGCAACACCTCTACCTTTTACGCTGGAGACTGAGGTCCAACCCCCATCTGGGTAAGCACCCTATACTATATCCTTGGGCTAGACCCCTAACATCACCTTCACCTATAAATGTGTAAAATGATCAAATTGTAAGTCGCTCTGGATGAGAGTGTCCGCCAAATGCCGTAAATGTAATTTGACAAGAAATGAAATAAATGAAGAATGTACATCTCTCATCTTAACACTAAGTCACTTTAAAGAACAATAACACTGAGTCAATTAAGTCACTTTAAAATATATATCATCTCTATATTTTGTGTATATTTCCCTATTTTTTGTATATATTTCTCTAGATTTTGTGTATATTTAATATATTTCAATTGATCTTTTTTTATATTTGACTTTTACTTATTTACTTTCTCTAGAGTGATTACCTGAGCCTCACCACGAGCACTTCAGTGCATAAATGTCCTCAAATGTCCTCATGTTGTGCAAATGACAAAGAAACTTGAAACTTGAAACTTGACTCACTGCTATTTACCAGAAAGTACTCTGCAAAGTTACTCTGATAGCTTTACAGGCACATTTGTGATTGGGTATGGCTGCGTTATGTAAACTCTCCATTTTCTCAAGCAGTGTGGTCCATCAAGGCCAAAGTGAAGTGAATTCTTTTCTCAGTCATCATCCAGGGCCATAATCCAAGTTTGATGGATTACATAAACACTTTTGTGTAATACATAAACACACCGTTTACTTCAAAGCTCACGAAATCCATTTATAGAAACTAAGCTGCAAAAAACAGCCAGAATTCATCATGATTTTGAGGTCACAACCATAGACACATCTCCATATGACTGATCATTCAGTCTTCAGCAGTTTAGCCCTGCCCAGTCACACTGAAGTGACATGGAGTGTTGCTCCTGCAGAGAGTCTATAGAGTTATTGTAGTGAAAATGATGAAACGTTGTGCTCTTCCTGGCCGCTGGAATACAAATGTTTTTCCAACATCCCTGAAGTTTCAATGTGAACAGTTTGTTTACGTACATTTAAGCTTGGACTGCTTTTTGAATGAGACACAATATTGGACAGCCATTCAGGACATTTGCATACGGTATATCTGTCCATTGGAGGTCATTTGCATACGGTATATCAGTCTTTAAGGCAAAGTCCCAAACTTTAATGTAATTCTAAGGGATAGAGAGAGGTCAGAAAATGGTCATTTAAAAATGGATTAGCATGCGTTTTACATAAAACTCATTGGTGAACCCTCAGGGCCTTCTAGGCTTTCAGGGATGGCCTACTGATTTCATAGAACTAAAAAAAACACATTTCTGTCATTTTTAGCTGATTTTCATTTAATAGAATCATTGTGCTTCTGCAGGTGTTGCAAGAAAATTCATTTTAGTAAGACTTTCACTGTTTCATCATTCTAGAAATGACAAAAGGAAAATTGTCCAGTCAAGAATTCAAGTCCAAACATTGTATCTAGGTAGATACAGCGATCAAGCGAGCTTTCCCTTTGGTTAGGTCTTCAGGAGCTTAATCAAAGGCCTTACATGTTAAATTAACTATGAACATAATTGGAATCAACCAACCACATTTTGATTTGCAACGTTTGGGCCCAATTTTTTAACTATAAACAACACTTTTGGCCTTCTGGAAGCTTTATTTGCATCACTGACTGCAAACATGAGGTGTAGCCTAACCAGGTTTCAGTCAGTTGCTATATAGGGAATACAGTAACAGCAGCCAGGACACATTGCTGAGTAAGTCACTGTAAAACTGCAACAAAGTAAAAAAATATACTAATGTGTATTTCATGTATTTAAATAAAACGTCTTTTACAAGCTCCAAATGTCCATGCTTAATATAAAACAGCCAGAAAAATGTGCACTGGCATTAGCTCAGTGCTAACATACTATATAAGATCTTACAGATATTTGCCTTGACATAGAGGTGGGCTTGTTCTTGTTTTTTGACCAAGTTTTGTCACTTAAGGCCTGTATTGAAGGCCTAGCTGTCATGGCCATGAGTGATACCACTGATAAAATTACACATTTTAAGTGGACTTTCAAGAAAAATGCAAGAAAATATGACCCTTAGGCTGTCCATCCTCAAATGTTCTTCTCTTGTCTCTTAAGCGGGCAGCTCTCTAGGAGGCAGGTTACATGGGTTGAGTGTCAGAGTAGCCACACTGTAGACAAGGGCCACAGCAGCGCCTGACTCTTTAGAGGTTCTGCAGGGCCCGGCCACTTCCCCGGCTCCACCCCTCTGTGGATCCCGCCTGTGGAACGCCCTCCTCAAGGCTGACCGGAAGTTGTCGGGCACAAAGCAGTAGACCACAGGGTCCAGACAGCTGTTGAGGCTGCTGAGGGTGACCGTAGTGTGGTAGGCCACCACGTGCTGCTCTCTGCTGCCCCCTAGGCGGAAATACACGATGGCCTCACGCACATGGAAAGGCGTGAAGCAGATGGTGAACACCACCAGCACGGCCACCAGGAGGCGCACAGCCCGCGCACGCCGGCCCCAGCTTTGAGGCATGAGGCTTCGACCAGCGGTCAGTGCGCAGGCCACTCGTGCCGTGAAGATGACGATGACAAGTAGGGGAAGTACAAACTCCAGAACGGTGAGGGCGAAGAGCGCAGTCAGTTGGCAGCAAGAGGAGCCATTGAACTCTAGAGCCGTGGTCTGGAAGGAGTAAGTGACCACCATGGCAAAAAGCCAAATGGCAGCACTAATGCCCTTAGCCATGCTTGGGCTCCTCCAGCGGCTAGCTGCTGCCCACACCACAGCTAGGTAGCGGTCCACACATATGCTAGTGAGGAAGAGGATGCTGCAGTACATGTTGACAAAGTAGCTAAAGGTGTGCACGTAGGAGCAGGCCAAACAGTTGCCACCACTGTAGTAGAGAGCCACACGGGCCGGCAACGACAGCGCCACCAACAGGTCAGCCACAGCCAGGTTGATGGTGTAGATGGCAGGCGCCGTGCGGGACCTGGTGCCTGTACAGAAGACATAGAGGGCCAGGCTGTTAAGCAACAGGCCCACTACAAACATGAGGCTGTTGACCACCATGAGCATGACCCACAGGCTATAGAAGTCCTGATAGAGGGCCTCGTCCAGATGGCCCAGTCGTTTCAGGTATGGAACTCCCCAGAGGCGTTGAGAGATGTTGACCGGAGGGTCAGGAGTGATATTGAAGAACTCTCGGAGGAGGGTCTCCATGGCTGTGAGAAGAAGAAACAAAAAGAAATGATTTACTGTGGTGTCAGCAGAAGTCACAGGCTGGCTTTACACAGTGAAACTTACATGCAACTTAAGTTTCCTGAAACTTACATGAAACTGAATTCTAAATTTCACTTGTGTTGCGTGCTGTAAAGCATCCTGCAAACTCATAGAAACTCAGCTGCAACAGCTGCAAGCATCTCAAGTTTCATGCCAACAGCCAATCAAAACAGCAGTAAAGCTTTGTGTGATCATATCAAATAGCATCTTTAAAATTTCTTCATTTCACTGGATTTAAGGGAGGGAAAAACAAAACATAAGACTAATGAGTTTCTTAAAGCTAGTGTTTTTACAAACATCAGGCCTCACTAGCCAGTTAATGCGAACAGCTGGAAAAATTGTATAATGATAAAAATGTTGCAAACATGAATATTACTAACGCACTGCAGACTACTTGTTATGTAACAATAGTGTATTAAAAAACAAAAGCTAGTAACTGAATGTGTTGCATGCAACTTGAACTGCGTGAAAATTAAGTTGCATGCAACTCACAAGCAATTAGTTGCATGAAAGTCTCACCATGTAAAGCCAGGCCTAGTAATGAGAGAAGTACAGGATTATCATGTAGAGGAACAGTTTGGCAAGAGAACAAATGTACACTATATTCCCCTAATCTCAAATGTAAACAATCAGAGGAGTCATGTTACATGGTAGATGTTTATCTCTTTAGTTTCACAATTTGGACACCAAACGTGGCTTGGCTGATCAAATGCATTTGCAGTAAGGGAGAAAATGTGACATTTGAATTTTTGCTGGGCTTTGCCTTTAAATTCAAATGACTTCCGTTCCTTCAAATAACTTCTCACATTTAAGACTTAGAGGCCTTGAAAGAAATAGCTGGAAGCATCCTTGGACGGATGCTATGGGAATGTTTGTGCTTGACAAGTTTCTTTATCTTGGCCCTGCTTTCGTTGACAGTAGCTTATGCAATGATTCTGAGGATGGAAAGAAGTTTTGCTAGAGTAAGCACCATGCATTACAACAAAGCTACTGAGGGCAGTTAGGACGGGATGTTAAAAATGCGTTATGTTGCATGCGCGTGACATTTTCAGACCTTTCCCTATGCCTGAATTTAACAGGTTGCCATGGACAAGGTCAAATTTCTCTAGGTTAAATGGGCTTACACAGATCAGGTATAACATTCTGACCACCTCCTTGTTTCTACGCTCATTGTCCATTTTATCAGCTCCACTTACTGTATAGCTGCACTTTGTAGTTCTACAGTTACAGACTGTAGTCCATCTGTTTCTCTGGTACTTTGTTAGCCCCATTTTACCCTGTTCTTCAGTGGTCAGGACCCCCATGGACCCTCACAGAGCACGTACTATTTGGGTGGTGGGTCATTCTCAGCACTGCAGTAACACTGACATGGTGGTGGTGTGTTAGTGTGTTGTGCTGGTCTGTGTGGATCAGACGCAGCAGTGTTGCTGGATTTTTTAAACACCTCAGTGTCGCTGCTGGACTGAGAACAGTCCACCAACCAAAAATATCCAGCCAACAGAGTCCTGTGACCACTGATGAAGGACCAGAGGGTGACCAACCCAAAATGTGCAGCAGCAGATGAGCTGTCGTCTCTGACTTTACATCTACAAGGTGGACTGACAGGGTAGGAGGGTCTAATAGAGTGGACAGTGAGTGGACATAGTGTGTAAAAACTGCACCATTGTGTCTGATCCACTTGTACCAGCACAACACACACTACCACACCACCACCACCACGTCAGTGTTACTGCAGTGCTGAGAATGATCCACCACCCAAGTAGTACCTGATCTGTGAGGGTCTGTGGGGGTCCTGACCACTGAAGAACAGGGTAACAGAGTATCAGAGAAACAGATGGACTACAGTCTGTAACTGTAGAACTACAAAGTGCAGCTATACAGTAAGTGGAGCTGATAAAGTGGACAGTGAGTGTAGAAATGAGGAGGTGGTCATGAGGGGTCGTTTTTCTGACATTACAAACCCCATTATTTCAAAATGGGCTGTTTTTGCAGCTTAGTTTCTATTTATGGACTGTATAGATTGGAGAGTGAACAGTACACGTAGAAACCTTAACAACATTTACAACATTTATTTAACAAAAAGAGATGATTTTCTTTGATATGGGCCTTTTAGAATGCAAACATTATCATCTCTGCTCCAGAACAAAAGGGAAGTTGTTCCAAAAACGGAAAGTATGTTGACTTTTTCCTTCGTTAAGAGACTGCAAGCACTCATTAAGGCCTCCTTCTGTCTCTCTTTCTGTGCTGGCTTTTCTGGTGAACCCTCTCAGTGAAGCTCTTCGTCTGACAGGCAGTGACTCTTTTTAAACATCAGTCTTCTAAAGAGATTTAGAATGTACTCATTTAAACGCTGGGAAATACATGGTTAAACTTACTGGGGCTCATGCACTGTGCATCTGCATGGCGCATTCATATTTTAACAGTACTTAGTAAAATTTCCTGATCTTGTTTAAGAATATATCACTGTTGTCGGAACAAAACCTTGCATGTCCGTTTTTGTTGTTTTTCTGTTTTTGACATAATTTGAAAAGGCCTGTTGCCCTTTACATAGTGTGAAAATTTCAAGATGAATGGATGAAAGAAAATGACCCAAAATTACTTGGAAATAATTCTGGTTCCATTGACATACATTAAAAGAAAAGTCCTTCTCCTGTAAAATGACCATTTTGGAGATACAAGGCTTTGTTTTGACAGCATTGATACTCTGGGGATGGAAAAGAACATTTATTAGATAATGTTAAACCATTATAAGCATTACTTTTAGCAAATACTGTACTGTGCAAATTGCTTCTTTTATTATTTCCAGTTAAAACAACCATTAAGTACAAGTTATCTGGTGGTTGGTTAGTGAAGTGCATAACACCTCTGCCTTCTATGCTGTAGACTGGGGTTCAATCCCCACCTGGGTAAACACCCTACACTGTACCAATAAGAGTCCTTGGGCAAGACTCCCAACACCACCTTCCCCTACCTGTGTAAAATGATCAAATTGTAAGTTGCTCTGGATAAGAGCGTCGAACAAATGAAGTTATCTGTTTTTCAGCACATTTTCTGAGGCGACATAAAACAATCCACGTCCATAAGTTAGAGGAAAGTCAGAGAAAAATAGTGGAGTTCAAACAGTGATTATAGCATACAGTTCTCCTGATAGCAATTGTTGGGTATAAGCTTCCACTACTTGTTAACTACATTAGTCTTGTAGAAAGAAATAAAAAAAACAGGAATTTCCAAAATTGGAGTTAAAAATGCGCAAAAGCTGCTGAGAAATTGGGGCTCCTAACAACCACCTGGAAGACCTGGTAGACAGCAAAACTGCCCCCATCAGATAAACAGCACTTAAAGCTTTCATCTCTGAGAGAGAGGAGAAAATCAAGCTGCTTCAGATCTGAAACAATCCACACCCATCCTTCCACTGTGAGAAGATGACGCAGCGCTATGGGTCTGAAAGGATGTGCAGCGGATCAAGAAGAACCTCACTGAGAAAAGGAGACGGACACATCAAACAAAGAAGCTGAACGATGGACTGACCGCCCCAGAGTCCAGACGTCAACATCACTGAATGTGTTTGGGATTATTTGGATGTTCAACCAACTTCTAAGACTGAGCGGAGGTCTGGCTGCAGATTTCTTTGAAGAACTGAAAGCAAGCCTAAAGAACGGAAGATGTAATAAAGGGAAAGAGTGGACAGAGTAAATACTGAAAAAATATTTTATTTAGCTGTTGAGGCTTCTATGTACATTGTTTGTGTTTTTCCTGATGCTGAAGAATGAATCACTCGCATTCAATGGTCATATTGACTGGGAATGAATGGAAAATAGATGAATAGTGATCTCTGACTTTTGCACAGCAAACCACATTGTACTTCTATAAATACGTGGCTTGAACAGTCAAATGGTTTGAGATTACATAACAACAGAATGTCAGTGCTAATGAGCTTCAATGGCGTGTCTGCTCCACTAGCGTGAAGTGCAAATTTTCCAAATTTAATATGTGCTCCCTTAAATAACTCTCCATTGGGTGATGGAACATTGGAGCTAAACATAGGGAAGGTTGAACCATTACTAACTGCAATAATGTAGTGGAATTGTAGTCACTACAATTCCAAACCACACACTATTAACACTGAAACGAAAGGTTTGAGTTGTTTAATATCTTGAAGAAGAACCTTACTTTTGAGAGGCGATGGTCTGGAGGATCTCTGTAGGCTTTCTGAAGCAGCTTCCTTACAACTGGTCAGTCACCAAGAGGCTAGCATTCAACAGGCATCATTCATGCAGACACATGTAAATTGAAGGTCTTGAAGTGATTGATTTTCGGATCTCGACCTGATGACCACTGCTCCTCTTTGACTGCTGTAGATCACATAATCTCCAAAAGCGACTTTCTCTTTCTTGATTATTTTTTGTTGGCTGTATCTCTTCAAGCGTTCCGTTCTGCAAGCCTCTGCTATTGAGTCCTGCACCATGTCTGAGTGTGCGCTGGACTTTGGGGCCTCTCTCACTCTCTCTTTCCAAATCCCTCTTTCCCCTGAGCTTGGACGGAAGAGGGTGGGGGTGGGGGTGAGGGGGGGGGACCTTCCCAAATTTGCTCCTGCTCTGACGTGACTGGCTGCGAATCAAGGGCTCAAACCTCATCACACGATTAAGCTTGTGATAACGCCTTATACGGCAACGATGGCAGTATTTTAAGGAAAGAAAAACCATCTGGTCCAATTTGATTAAGGCAGACCTGTAAATCGAATGCTGTGGGTGTTCTGAGCAAGAGCACCAACTCTGGGCTGAAGTTGGTCAATGTTAGCCAGAAAAGACCTACAAGATTGACAGGTCTCATAAACGTACAATGAAAAGAGGGATAGTGCAGATTACGACTGTTATCTGTGGTTTTGTCTTATGCGAATGGATTTTATATGCAACTTCTTCGCAGAACTGTTTTGATGTGACACTAATAAAATTAGTCTTAGCAGGAGATTGTTGTGGATAGCAACTGCCCACATGCACTCTGAATGGCCCTTATCCCCTCAGCAGTTTGTCATTGTTTGGAAACAAACCAAATTGTAAAACTTGTGGACTCCCTCATGAGGGTAAAGTCATCATCATCTTCTCATTGCTGGTCACCTAGAGGTGGATTTCCAACCCTCTAAATTTCCAGGCTTAATACATCCTGGGGTTATTATTCAATTATTACATGGACAACAATGGCTCACATGTAGTTGATCAGCCAAGACATGTCTCCAAGTCTTCCTTCTTTAGTTTAGCATGAGACTTGGAATGCTAACAAATGCTAGACGTCAGGTTTTTTTCTGTAAATTTGTCTCTAAGACTTTTCTGAATCGGCTCAAACCGCAAACAGGTCTTCATTAAGGTCGCACAGTGGTTGTCCAAAGTGGCTGCCCATGTTAGTTTTTAAAGTTTTCTGAAAAACAATATATATATATGTATATATATATGTATGTATATATAATATAATATATATGTATGTATGTATGTTCAGGCCAATTGGGTGTGCTAAATTGCCCCTGGGTGTGAGTGTGTGAGTGACTGCCTGTGTCTGTCTGTCTGCCCTGCGATGGACTGGCGACCTGTCCAGGGTGTATCCTGCCTTCCGCCCAAAGACTGCTGGGATAGGCTCCAGCTCCCCCCCGCGACCCTGACGGAGAAGCGGCTTAGAAAATGGATGGATGGATGGATGGATGGATGTATGTAGGAAGCCCAGTATTATATGTAATTAAAAAGCAGCTCCTGGTTTGACCAATCAATGCTTCAGTAAATTGAACTCATGATCTAATATTAACGAGTCTCTGTGGCAGCTGTGAAGGTGTCAAGGACAAATATGGACTCAAGGAATTCTTGTTACTTTTTATTGTTTTCATGTTTATTTAAATTATGAATTTGATTTTATTCTAATGTATATTGTGATAAACTCACTGTTGAGGTCAACTGTTTAAAAATGTGCTTAGATGCCTAATGTCACGATTGGCCCCTCCCAGTCGTGTCGTGTTGTGTTTTGGTCTAGTCCACGTGCTTTTTGTTTCTCCATCTAGTCCGGCCCCTTGTTTCGTGACTCTGCCCCTGATTATTTCCACCTGTCTCTCATCATCCCTGCTGTATTTAAGCCCTGTGTTTGCCCCTTGTCTTTGCTGGTCTTTGCTGTTTGTTGCTTGTTTTGTGTGAAGTATTTGGGTCTCTGTATTCTGTGTTTATCTTGTTAAGTCTTTCTTTATGTTATTTCTCCGTGTTGGCTCGTTAAACCTGGACTGTCATGACCATGACCCTGGATTTGCCCTCAATAAAAGTTGCTTATCTCAGCGTATGCGTCCGCCTCCTCGCTCCACGTTACACCTAAAACTTTCACACAGCACTGTATGTATGATTTAGTAATCAATTTACTTCGTTTACATTATTAATTAACTTGTGAGATTTCTCTTCATGCGTGGTTTGGCCTGCTCAACACTGAAATCTGCTCCCGCGGGAATCTGTGGCAGTGGACACATCCATAAGTACTCACAACCTTAAGGAAGAGCGGGGTGCAGTTTGAGGTTTTGAGTTTTTGAGGACATATTTAAAGAAAAAAATTGGCAGACTGTTGACTTCTAGTGTGTGCTCACAAAGTTAGGCTGTAGCTCCAGCACTAAACTAAAGAAGCTAAATTTGGCTTAAATCAACTTTGGGGTAAGAGGAAAACTGTACAAGTTGGATTTTTTTGCTGAGCCATTATTTCAGTACCGGACAGGAGTTTCCATGCATTGTTAATTGTTTTGTTGGTTTCTCTCAATTATGTGTTTTTTAGTGAGGACAGGTACTGACGTGGAAGCATCGGTTCTGGATCACCCCAACTCATCCCAAAGGCATTAGATGGAGCTCCTTCAATCCAGAGAACACAGCTCCCCGGTGTTGGGGTGAGGGAGGTCTTTATATCCCTCTAGCCAACACTAAGCATTGGGCATGGTGGCTTTAGTTGGTACACCTTAAAGTAGCTGTATTCACTAATAAGAAAGGCTGTTTGGATACTTTTGGACAGATCCACAGATTTCTAGGTTAAATATGGGATCAGACATCAGCTTCCTGTATATCACAGGGATGGACAACATTACAGTTCTGGATCTATTCCAGGAAGAGATAGGACAGCGTGCAGGGTGTTAAAATGACTCCAATCTCACTGTAAACAGACCTTTTTTTAAATTCATCCAGTTCTGCTAGAGGAACATCTTCCCTAAGTCACCTGGCAAGAGTCCATTTCCAAACGGACTAATGTAAATCAAGGCTTTATGTCTTCCGTTCAGATGGGGCAATCAGAGAAATTCAGGTCAAGTGTGGCTCACTCTGTGGATCACATCATCTCCAACTGAAATGCACTCATGGCACCAGATTCAGAGCTGAAATGAGCAGAGATGAGAAGGACAGAGGAGCGAGAGCCAATTCTGAGTCTTCACCGCAGAGAAAAGGGTTACTGTCAGAGGTGGAGTCCAGTCTGAAGTAATGTCACAGGTATACTGAGACTATTTGCAAGACTAGCCTAGCCAACAACGCAACTCAAACACTTAGTTAAAGCAGTTTATTTTAAATCTGGCTTGCATTTGTAACACATTAAGGTTTTTGCTTTCATCAGTTTGAAAAAAAGCGAGGGACAGTTTTACTTTCCACTGAGAAACTTTCAAACTTTGAAAATTTCACATTCATTGGCAGCAACAAGCAAATACTTATTATGGTGCATGTTTAAGCTGTTAAGGGCAAAGTCTAGGGGTCTCCTCTATGGTGTATGCCTGCATATCACATAGTCTACACCTCTGTTCTTTTAATGAACTCTTTACCACCATAGATGCAGTTTTCCTGTATTTTGAGGACCCTCAGTTGGACCATGCTTTTTTCTGCTTCAATACATTGATGGAATACAATTGCGTGATGGAAAAGTGTATGATTTACAAAACCAGTGGCAAACTGGTTTTTCAGCAAGTGATTCAACATTTACAAAAGTAATTTTATTGTGTTTTCCCTTCTCCTGGTGCATTGGCCACTAGGGGGCCTGCAAAAAGAGGCTAAGACAATAACTACAGGAAAAACTAACATCAAGTGTAAGATGATGATCCACCCCAAGCTGCCAGAACAGCTTCACTAGACGCTGTTCTACTGCATTTTACGGGCTCGACTTGACTCGCTTTTGGTACCAGATTTGTCTAGTGGAAAACCAAAAAAGGCAGGTCAAGTCGAGTTGAGTCAAATTGAACTGGTACCATGTAGTGGAAAAAGTTGCCAATGTGCTTCGCTATAGATTCTACAAGTCTGAGGAGCTGTAAAACTGTTCTTCCAAAAGATATTCCCTCAAATGGTGTTCTAATAGAGCGCTGTCCAACACATTGGGCCAAAATCTCCCATAGGTGTCCAGTTGGTGACTGCAAAGGTCACAGCATAAGCCATAGCATAGCAAAATACAACCCCAACATAACAGAGCAACCGGGCTCCGTCACTGTAGAGGTCAAGCAATAAGGTCTGTACTGTTCTGTTGGTGTGCGCCTCACATGCACTTGCCCACTTGTAGAGACGATGGTGAAGGGTGACTCATCCTAGCATATCACTTGTTTTATCTCTGTAGACCAGTGCAGATGGTTTTAATACCACTAAACTCTCAAATGTGCCTACTGAGTCACTGGCCAGTAGAGCAGTCTTTGTTTCTGAAGCTTCTGCCATCCATTCCCCAATAATGAACCTTCTTTCAAAGCCATTAAGATCTGTTCCTCTTGCTGTCTTGATCCAAAACTGTAGCTACAATGGTAACTGTTCAAAATGTATTATGCAGTGGTGGACAGTAACTGAGTAACTGAGTAAATGTAATTTGTTTCTGTACTTAAGTATTTTTTGGTGTATCTGTACTGAAGTTTCTCCATTCTGGGCGACTTTTTCCTTTCACTCCACTACATTTCAGAGTCTAATATCTGACTTTTTCCTCCTACATTTTGAGAAATCTGTCGTTCCTTTTGGTTTCTGTGTGTATAAAAACGTAACATGTCAAAACGAAAGAAGTGCAAAGCCAGAGCACCAATCAGGGCCCAGCGGTCACTTTGTTCTGAGCTGGTTTTGACCTGTTGGTCATACCGACCCAGTGCAGCACGCGGTTCAACGTCAGCGCAGCAGCGTAAAACTTTGGGAGAGTCTGTTCAACATAAATGATGAACTAACCTAACTTTGTGTAAATAGAGCACAATATAGAAATATGTCCACATATGCAGTCGAGACTGACGCGGCTTTTTTCTGAATTTCTACAAACACCATTTCATTTTATAGTAAATGAGCTTGGGCTGGTTTATGTTTATGAACAGAGACCTACAGTGTCACGATTGGCCCCTCCCAGTCCTGTCCATGTGTCTGTGTTTGTATTTTGGTCTAGTCCACATGTTTTCTTTGTTTTGGTTCTTAGTCCAGCCCCCTTGTTTACTGACTCTGCTCCTGATTGTTTCCTCCTGTTTTCCGCTGTCCCTCGTTGTCCTTGTTTGTATTTAAGCCCTGTGTTTGCTGGTCTTTGTTTGATTTGTTTGAAGTGTTTGATGTTAGATATGCTGTTTGTGTTGGATGTTTTGCTTGTTCTGTTTGAAGTGTAGTGTTTGGATCCTGTTTATTTCATTATGTTTGACTCTTGTTCTGTTCGTATTGACCATTTGAACCTGGACTGTTCTGACTACGACCCTGGATTTACCCAAAATAAAACTCGCTTATCTCAGCAGGTACATCCGCCTCATCGCTCCTCATCACATACAGATCAACATAGTAAAGGAGCTCATCTGTGATCCTGAGTTTAAAGCCATTTTTTATTAAACTTAAACTTGGAACTAAGTTGTAAATAAATCTGAAACTGAAACTTTGCTTGTGTGTAAAAAGTGATTTCAGAGCCACTCGGTTCTCCCTGATGGAAACTGTTTACCTTCAGTGTTTTGTGCTTCTGATCATTTTAATAGACGTCAGCGTCACTAATTAATGACGTTCTATTAAAAGACTGGTTTACCAAGAGAGACGCTGGAGGACTTTCACCTGAAATGAGTTCATGAAGCCAGTCTGGTTATAAAAATGATAACAGGACCAGATCAGAGCCAGAATTACTCTTTTAGTACTTTTACTTTATACTTAAGTACATTTGAAGGTAAATACTTTAGTACTTTTACTCAAGTTGGAGATCTAAAGGGAGCAACTTCTACTTTTACTGGAGTAATATTTTACCCTGGGTGTCTCTACTTTAACTCAAGTTTATGATTTGTGCACTTCATCCACCACTGGTATTACGTAGTACCCCGTTTTTGATATCTGCACTAGTTATTCTTCTCAGCTCATTTATTCTGTTTTTTCCTTTAGTTTGTCACTCATGTGCATGAATTTGAAGCTGATTTGCTGCACACAGAGGTGTCGTACTCTGTTAGACTCAAAAGAATAATAAAAGCCCTGAATTTAATGGATAAAGTATAATAGACTGGCCCTTCAGAGAGGATGCTTTGTTAGCTGACCAATACGACAAGAGCAACTTTTAAACACAGGGCACAGTTGCAATATGTCCAAATTTACAGAGAACAGACCCCTGAGGCTTTCAAAGGGTCCATAAGAAGTGATAAATGCAGGACTTTCAGCAGGCCCAGTCTTTCCACCTTTTTCGCTATCCCACACAGTTTACTCTTCGGAATTTGCAGGGTCTCATTCTCTCGATGGCTTAATCCTCTATCAGGGAAGATTGATTCACACCAACTTCACAAATAACAAATAACGGTTCGAAAATAACTCCCGAGGTGTAATTAATGGTGGTCTTGTCACTGGTGGGTCTCTGCATTCCACCTCGCAGACGTAGCCTTGAAGAGAGCGAGGGTGAGAGGTTCTCCAGCATGATTCCCTCCTCCCTGTGTTTCTGTTAGGGGGCTTAAGCGGCAGGCCATTGTTTTGAAAGGTCATGTTTCACAGCTCTGATGCAGCACGTTTGGATAAAAAGGGACGCAGGATCATTCGTGGTCTGCCATCATGCTCTGCTCTGCCATGATTAAATCTCTAAGGGCCTCTTTGCTGTGCCACCTCTTATGTCACTGTTGGATGCCTTAGGTATAGGTACAGCTTTATGAGGTGATGTGGAGTTTTCATGTCACCAACACTACAGGCTTGTCTAGAAAAAGGCTCGGGCTGCATGATATACACAAAAGCTATGTTGGGATTATAGTGCTACAAATTATGATACGATGAAAAATGACTTGCACTGTATTACAAACACGTTTAACATGGTTAAGGTTTGCTCTGCGTTATTTTGACCAAAATGATTTAAAAGTAAAGCCTCAAAGCTTTTGCTCTACTGTGAAGAAATCACGAGTGGTGATGCCACAGCCATCCCAGTCCAAGTGAACGTAATCTGTAGACGTATTCTGGACCTTATATACGTATGTTTTTCGGAACCCTTTTGCTTGCATTATGAGAATCATGATAAAGAATGACTGATTCAGTTTTTTCTGTGTGAAATAAACTTAAATGATTCAAATCAGAAAATTGTCAAGGAGAGTGTGCTTGCTGGTCTTTTTGCGGTACGTTGGCTTGAGGCAACACAGAGCGACCGTGTAAAGAAATGATATAAAGTGTGACATGAAAAATATCTTTTTTAATCTAAACATTTGGAATGAAAGTCAGTGACTACTTGCTTTTGTTGATCTTTGATTTTGAACTAAAAACACTGAAAAAACAGATACATTCGATTTCATGTTTTCATGTTCATGTCACGTAAAGTAATCGCACACCTTCTGCTAATTTAAATAGTTTAGTTCATAGTTGATACCATAAATACCAATTGCAACCATGCTAAAGTGTAAAAAGCATAAAACTAATCAAATAATTTTCAAGTGAGAAATGGCTTTTAACCTGTGGTGTTCTCTGAAGTGGTGCTTGCACAATGTTGCTTGTAGGCAACACATGTAGTGAAGAAAAGTTCTTATAACATAATAATAATTATATATGATACTAAATGGTAAAAATTTTTTTTTTTATTGTAACAGATGTGAATTGCATTTTTGGATTGATGACAAATTCTGAAAAATTGCTTTTCTGTCTGGAGTGTAATGTGTTGTCCACAAGCACCACCACAATAGACTAGATTGTATTAACTAATAGAATTTGAATTTTTATTGGTTTATTAAATCTCCTCTCTTCATTATTAACCATTTCATTGTCACTGAATTTGTATTATGTCATTGTGCAATAAAAAGTAAAAATAGTTTTTTTAAATGATTATACACTTCTCACAAAAAGTTTGGGATATTTGACTTTTGGGTGAAATTTCAGGATGAACCGAAAATGCACTCTAACCTTTGCAGGTGAACTTAATGTGACCTTCTCTAAACTTTTGAATGCACATGTCCAGCTGTTCAATGTTTTAGTTCTTTTTGCACAACTTGCTGTTCTCTAACAAGGAGCTTAACGGCGAGGTGGTGGTGGTGGTGGTGGTGTTACAGTGTGGGCAGGTGTGTCTAGTCAATACAGAACTGCCCTACACTTTGTGAATGGTGCAGTGACCCAGTGGCCCAAACTACTGAATAACATCATTAATCCAGTCATTGTGCCTCTGCATGAACAAACACAGGCTTTCATCTTCATGGACGACGATGCTCCAGTTCATCGAAGTCGCATCATTAGGGAACGGCTGCTGGAGACTGGGGGACCACAAATGGAGTGGCCTGCACTTTCTCCAGACCTGAATCCCATAGAAAACCTATGGGATCAGCTGAGTCTCCATGTAGAGGCTCGTAACTCTGTACCCCAGAACCTCAATGATCTGAGGGCTGCCCTTCAAGAAGAGTGGGACGCCCTGCCTCAGCAGGCAATGAGTCGACTTGTGAACAGCAGGAGACGTCGTTGTCAAGCTGTAATTGATGCTCGAGGGCGCATGACGAGTTATTGAGACATTGAGATTTTCTGTTGGGGTTTACTCACCACTGTTGTTATAAATTGCTTGAGATGAGGAAATCATCATCGCATGCTTCTACTTAAATGCCCTACTTTCATGATATAATATCACTGTAGCGTCAACTTTTTACGATTTCCATAAATTTCACCTGAAAGCCAAATATCCCTCACTTTTTGTGAGCAGTGTATGTAGCATCAAAAAAGGTTTTGCTATTGTTAGACCCTTAAAAAGGGGCTACTTCAAGGGTTCTTTAGTAAAGGCTCTTGTCATGTGTAGAACCATGACAACTCAAGGAACCATTTGAATGACTAAGTGGTTCTTTTGAAGGTTAAATGGTTCCACTCTATGATGGAAAATCTGTAAATGGTTATTTGAAAAACTGGTTCTATATAGCTCCAAAAAGTGTTCTGCAAATGTTAAAGTCAGAATGTACACTAGAGGTCCTGGAGTCCTAGCACTGGGCACTAAGTGTCTAATCAGTTAAAGCTGAATTAGTGAGTAGTGATTATAAAATACTGGGCTGGAAACTGCACTAAAGGTCTGGATTTGAAGGACACAAAAGTAAGAGTACAGCATTTCAAACCAAACCAATGGAAGAATTTGTAACAATCAACTTTGGTTAAACTAGATGTCAGTAAAGATGTCGTATTGGTTGCTGGCAAAGTAATTAGTTTAATATTTTTGACACTTTAAAAACCATGGTTCTATATTTCCGGCCTGTAGTGCAAGATAAACGCAGGCCTCACAATAATATTGCTATGAGAGAAAGCCATCACGGTCAGTCACTTCATATCACAGCTCTGGAAGCGGTGGTACATTCGCAGGTTCTGTTCACTCCATTCAAAATGAACACGAGGCTGTTCGAATGCTGACAGGGTTTGTCAAACACGCAGTAATTCTCTCACTTCCAGCGTTGTTGCTGTGTCTATAACGTAGGCTGGCGCTGGACTGGACCCCTCGGGCTTCATGTTTTAAACATGTGTCACCGTGATGGAGCCCAGAGGGCCGCTGTATTTCAGCATTGGCCTTTTAAACCCCTGTAAAATAACTGTATTAAAACATCCAGTTCTCCACATACACAGTGGGACCAACAGCAGGAGTGCGCAGGTGTGCCTGTATGGTGGCCATCCTGAAGGTCCGTCATCTAATAACACTGGAGAGTTTACAGTTGTCCATTAGTGAGTTGTGAGTAGAGCTTTACCTGACCCTTGTGATGTCCTGCCTTTCGCTTGTCACGTATCCATATCATATTCAAAAACGTCCACTGGCCTCTTATACTGAAGGTGTCCATATTCAGATTCAGATTCAAATTCAGATTCCTTTATTGATCCCAGGGGGAAATTGCAGTTGTTACAGTTGCAGCCATTTATGTAAAAATAAACACTTTTACAGAGAATTTACAGTATGTACACCAGATTTAAGTACTCAAGAATATAATAAGGTGGCGGTGATTTTGATAGTAATATGAAACATCAGGTATAGAGCAATTACAATTATTAAATTATTTAAATTAAGTTAGTGTCCCTCTTGAGTTATTGCACACACAATTGTTGTTATTGCACATATGAACAGTTTGGTATTGAGTTTTGTGAATCAATATATGGGTCCACTGTCTCTTTACGACAAGAACATATCGTACAGCACTGCTGTGTCTGATCCACTCAGATCAGCGCAACACGCACTAACACACCACCAACACATCCGTGTTACTGCAATGCTGAGAATGATCCACCACCCAAATAGTATCTGCTCTGTGAGGGTCCATGGGAGTCCTGACCACTGAAGAACAGGGTAAAAGGGGGCTAACAAAGTATCAGAGAAACAGATGGACTACAGTCTGTAACTGTAGAACTACAAATAAATAAATAAATAAATAAATAACTACGATAAATAAACTTACAACAAATAAATAAATTAATAATAAAATCAATGGTTATACCTGAGAGTTTAATAGTTTACAAAGCCTTTAATTCTGACATCAGTGATCGGTGACAGCCCTCTTGATTAGAAATGTTTCTGAATGTTTTGGCCTTGTTTTGAAGCCATAGTCTGTTTTTTTTTTGCAATATTATGACTACACTCTTAGAAAAAGATAGTTCTTCAGGGGTTCCTTATGAAAGAAAATGGTTCTAAATAGAACTATGAACATTTAAAGAACCTTTTGCATGATTCAAGTTCTTTTGAATCATAAAATGGTTCTTTGGATTCATGGAGAATGTGTTGTATAGGGTTCTGTATAGAACCTTTTTGAAAAGGGTTCTATAGAGCACCAAAAAAGTGCCACTATTGTTACAAGCCAAATAACCCTTTTTGGTAGTGTATAGAACCCTTTTGGCTAAGAGTGAAGCCTTCTTAGCTGCTGAAACATTAGAGAGCTCAGGTTAGCAACGCTTACCCAGGAGTAGTAAACATATCATGCTACTAGTATGCTAGACTACACTTTTAAAATAGATGGTTCTTCAAGAGTTCTTTAGTAAAAAATGGTTCTATATAGAACCATGAACATTCAAAGAACCTCTTGCATCATTTAAGTGTTTTTTGCATTGTAAGAGGGCTCTTCAAATTGATGTGTTGTATATGGGTGGCATGGTGGCATGGTGGGTAGTGCTGTCACCTCCCAGCAAGAAGGGCCTGGGTTCGATTCCCCGGCCGGGGAGTTCTCAGAGTCCCTTCTGTGTGGTGTTTGCATGTTCTCTGCGTGGGTTTCCTCCAGGTTCTCTGATGTCCTCCCACAGTCCAAAGACATGCTGTCAGGCCATTTGGACTTGATAAATTGCCCCAGGTGTGAGTGAATGTGTCTGTCTGCCCTGTGACAGACTGGTGACCTGCCCAGGGTGTATCCTGCCTTCTGCTCAATGACTGCTGGGATAGGTTCCAGCTCCCCCCGCAACAGAGAAGGAGAAGCAGCTTAGAAGATGTGTGTTGTATATGCTTCTATATAGAACCTTTTCGAAAAGGGTTCCACTGCGTTATAAGCCAAAGAACACTTATTTGGTATTATATTGAATGCTTTTGGCTAAGACTGTAGCACATCACGCTAATATTCTTCAGAATCAACATTCAAAAGAGTTCTCAGAGTTGACCGTTTTTAATGATGTTCAAGCTGCTCTGTAGACAGGCTAACCAGCTGTGTGTCAGATATCTCTCTGAAATTTTCTACAATTAAATCATGAAAAAACAGAAATACTGATTATTGGCACAGAAACGCTGAGGAAAATGATTTATGAGAAACTCTTTAAACCCTTCTTTAAAGTTGCTTTTTAGCATTTGAGAAATAGTTTGGCCTTTTCTCTCTCGGAGCGATTCAGAGAAACTTGTTCATGCGTTTGCTACAAGCAGAGTTGATCACTGTAATGGTCTTCTTACTGGACTTCCTAGGAAAACTACACATCCCTTACAACTTGTACAGAATGCGGCAGCACCCTAACAACAACAAAACAGAGACATCACATCACTCCCCTTTTTCAAAGAACTGCACTGGCTTTATCATTCAGGGTAGATTTTAAAGTTTTACTAGTTTTTAAAGCTCAAAATGACCTTAAAGCTCCAGCTTACGGCACAGTGTTTATCAGAGGTGGACGAAGTGCACAAATCATGAACTTGAGTTAAAGTAGAGACACCCAAGGTAAAATATTACTCCAGTAAAAGTAGAAGTTCCTCCCTTTAGACCTCCACCTGAGTAAAAGTACAAAAGTATTTGCCTTCAAATGCACTTAAGTATAAAGTAAAAGTACTAAAAGTTTAATTACGACTCTAATGTTCTGTTATCATGCTTGTAACAAGACTCATGAAGAAAGCCTCAGGGGTCTGTTCTCTGTAAATTTGGACATATTGCAACTGTGCCCTGTGTTTAAAAGTTGCTCTTGTCGTATTGGTCAGCTAACAAAGCACCCTCTCTGAAGGGCCAGTCTACTGTACTTTATCCATTAAATCCAGGGCTTTTATTATTCTTTTGAGTCTAACAGAGTACGACACCTCTGTGTGCCACAAATCAGCTTCAAATTCATGCACATGAGTGACAAACTAAAGGAAAAAACAGAATGAATGAGCTGAGAAGAATAACTAGTGCAGATATCAAAAATACCAGTGGTGGATGAAGTGCACAAATTATGTACTTGAGTTAATGTAAAGATACTCAAGGTGAAATATTACTCCAGTCAGTCTCGACTGCATATGTGGACATATTTCTATTTTGTGCTCTATTTACACAAAGTTAGGTTAGTTCATCATTTATGTTGAACAGACTCTCCCAAAGTTTTACGCTGCTGCGTTGACGTTGAACCGCGTGCTGCACTGGGTCGGTATGACCAACAGGTCAAAACCAGCTCTAAACAAAGTGACCGCTGGGCCCTGATTGGTGCTCTGGCTTTGCGCTTCTTTCGTTTTGACATGTTACGTTTTTATACACACAGAAACCAAAAGGAACGACAGATTTCTCAGAATGTAGTGAATGGCCATTTACTTAGTTACTGTCCACCACCGCTGTTTATGTTCCGGCACGTAATCTAAGATCTGCAGATAGTGGCCTTCTACAAATACCTTCTGTAAAAGACCTGAAACATGGAGAGCCTCTTTCAGTTATTCTGTTTCTAAACTGTGGAGCTCAATTCCACTTTTTATTAGACGGTCAAGCTCAGTGCTCACTTTTAAGAAACATCTAAAATGTGTCTTTTTAACTTAGCATTTCATGAAAACTCTACGTCTCGTGGTGTTTCTCTCTCTAATGTGATCTGTTTCATTTTCTTCTGATTCTAAATACTAATGATTTCTTGTATAATTGGTTTATCACCTAGCTGTAAAACACTTTATAGTAATTATTATTATTTACATCAAGCCCTAGTTTATTCAGATTCTTGGCTAGACAGCCAATAAAATGACAGCATTCAGCTGCTGGATAGCCAATGGCTGTGCTTGTAGGCGGAGTTTGAGGTGAAGTGAGTACACTGCTCCCCCTACTGACCAAACTTTATAGTGTTAAAATTTCGACAACTGGAAAGAATAAAATTAAGATTAAGAGACCCTTATTAGTGCCACAGTGAACCCATGCGTGCAGTGAAACACCACATACACTCTAGCGAGCACACTAGGGGGCAGTGAGCACACTTGCCCGGAGCGGTGGGCAGCCCAATCTGCAGCGCCCGGGGAGCAGTTGGGGGTTAGGTGTCTTGCTCAAGGACACCTCAGTCATGTGCTGTCGGCTCTGGGGATTGAACCAGCGACCTTCTGGTCACAAGGCTGGTTCCCTAACCTCCAGCCCACGACTGCCACAAAATATGAAATACACAACAAGTCTTAGAATGATGTGATTGTGTGGTGTGATTATTTTTCTAAAATGACATATTTAAACACTGTATTATTGTAGTGTATATGAGACGTCTGCTCTAGCTGTGTTTCGTATTGTGGATTTGTATTCTGCTGCTGTCGGAAGAAAACCTCATATCTCCGTTTTTGACGTTTTTCAGTTTTTGACATCTTTTGAAAATGCCTATTGCTCTTTACATAATATGAAAATTTCATGACGAACGGACTGCAAGAAATGACCTAAAATGACTTGGAAAAAATTCTGGTTCCATTGACTTACATTGAAAGTAAAGTAGGTTTTTTCCTTCTCCTGTAAATTACCATTTTTCTGACAACAGCGATTTGTATTTACATTATTTCATATATCGTATGTATTCAGTGGTGGGAAACAAAAGCAATCCAGCAGAATCCCGTAAAAAACACATCTGGATGTGGTAGAATGGGAGAGTCGCAGCATGAAAGTGAACCTGAAAAAAACTGCAGGTCCCACATGATGCAATCCTTTTAACCTAGACCAGAATCTCAAAGGAATGTTTCCAACATCTTGTGGAACTCACTTCTGCTTCATATCACTACTGCATATGGGTTATCAAATGTTATTGTAACATACCATCACGCTCAAACGCTGAGCTACACCAGCCATATTTTAGTTTGTGCGCATTGTCGAGACACATAGTGAGAATAGAAACACTGATTTAACTATAACCAGAGCTAAAATGCTCTATGTGTGGTGTAGCTCAGCTGCTAATTAGCCAGCCTACCATTCAGTGATACTTCTTTAATCCCACAACTGGGGAAATTCCACCTGTGCATTGAACCCATCCGTGAAGTGAAACACCACATACACACTAGGGGGCAGTGAGCACACTTGGCCGGAGCAGTGGGCAGCCCTATCCATGGCACCCAGGGAGCAATTGGGGGTTAGGTGTCTTGCTCAACATTTACATTTACGGCATTTGGCTGATGCTCTTATCCAGAGCGACTTACAATTTGATCATTTTACACAGGAAGGCCAAGGCGGTGTTAGGAGTCTTGCCCAAGGACTCTTATTGGTATAGTGTAGTGTATAGTGCAACCTTCTAGTCACAGGGCCAGTTCCCTAACCTCAAGTCCACGACTGCCCCCAAGCAGTTTAAGAAACACCAGCTTCATATGAGCAGCAAACCTTAAAGCTAGCTGGCTAGCTATGTTAGCGATCTGCCAAACGGCATCATCCTTGTAGTTTCATACCAGGTTTTGAAGCAGTACTTTGGATAACGCCCACCTGTCACGCAACTCACAGCTAACCTGTTTTAGTGTCGCGGTTATGCTGTGACATTTTGATTTCCATTTTCTGGCATTGCTAGTTGTCTGTGATCTGAGAAGAGCCTTGTAGTGTGTCTGAGATAATGTGCTAGCTAACGTAAGCTGTTCACACCAAGCTGAACATGTAAGAAGTCATTTGTTGTTGCCAGTTTGTTGCCTGCAGCATTATTATATGGGGGCAGTCGTGGGCTGGAGGTTAGGGAACCTTCTGGACCGGCTTGACCACCACTGAGCGTCTTGCTGAACAACGCTGTGCCGTCCTCACCCTCAGATGCTGCTGCATAATCATAAACTAATCCTATTAACCGCTGCTTTTTTCCCACTTCATTCTACAATACGTCATACTAACAATGTGTGCTATCCGGTGTCGGCCAGAGCAGGATGGGTTCCCCTTCTGAATCTTGGTTCCTCTCAAGGTTTCTTCCTCGTTTAAGGAGTTTGTCCTTGCCACTGTTGCCACTGGCGACGCTCATGGGGGCTCGGACACGGATTTTTCTTTTCTTTTTCTTTCTGTAATACTGATTGTTCTGTAAAGCTGCTTTGTGGCAGCACCTGTTGTAAAAAGCGCTATATAAATCAACTTTACTTACTACTTACTTACTTAAACCAGAAGCCAGACTCTTTGTGAGAAGTGTCCGTTATGCAGTTGTTGAGAAGCTGAAATATGAATGCTGCTACGTGTGACCTCCCACTGCTGTAGCCCACTGCTGACATCATAACACTGACCTCACTGAAATACATCACACAATTCAGCAATCTTAGCCCAATGTGGTAGTTTGGAGGCTTTGGCATTAGAAACCATTGTTTGAGTCGCTGGTGTACTATGGAAGTATTTTCAGTGAGCAGGAGTGTTAGCTAGCATGTATATAGCACTATCCACATTCAATGGCTTTGTAATTCAGACACGGGGTGGGGGGTGTGGGGGATGTATTGGGTGCATTTTCGGTTGCCACAGGTTCTGCAATTTTTCAAAACGCCATTCATTTTTCCCTTAAGGAATATCTACTTCGGTCGGATATTTGCCAATATAGGCATGATGCCGACTACAGAATTACATATGATCTCAGAGGCCCACAGTGGTGAATGGCAAGGTGGGTGGGAGTGCAAGGCGCCTCTAACACTCTTATACAAGCAAAATCATTAGAAATGCTTTGCAACAACAGACAGCACCTGTATAGCAAGTGTATACAGGTCCGCTGGCTTGATAAGGTAGGCACTCTGTTTGCCACTGCTGGTCCACCCTCGGACCACCCAGATTACTGTTCTGCATCCAAGGTCTAACTAGTATTCAATCTTTCTAAAGGTTTCTAAAATAAAACGCTAAGACAAATATTACAAACAAGAAAATGTTGATGACACTGTGCTACATTAAAAAGACTTACTAAACTACTTTACAAGGTATAACTAAAGAAAGGAAGGAAGGGAAAACAAGCAAATTGGTCTGTGAGGAAAATAAACGATGAAAAGTGGAATTTTGTCTGAAACCACTAGTGGGCCACCCAGAAAAAAACGCTATGCGAAATGCCAGTGGACCACCAGCTTTGCCATCAGTGGACCAACGGTGGCCCACTATCCTCTTGTTATCAGTGGAGTGTTGAGGGAGCTGGAAAAAAGCCTTAAAACTATCTGCTCTGTGTTCAGACATCACTTTTCAAAAGAGTATCGCTGCACTGGGAGATGTTCCAAACATGATCCAAAGGCTGTCATTTTCCCACAAATGCTACATTCCCATGGCTTTGAGTGAATCTGCGCACAAACACGTCTGAAATATGTGGTACAGAGACCACACTGACCCGGTTGAATTAGGCCCAGCTGGACAAAGCAAAGAAGCATCCAGAACATCATTTCAGTGCATCTGTAGCAAATTGACTTTATCTGGCTGCTGAACAAAATTTTCTGCTTTTTATTCCTGGGCAGTTTATTTCTTGAAGTTTTGTGCCACATAAATTTGGGTAAAAAAGACTGTCATCATTAGCCAATCACGTAGAGAGCAAGAGCGAAAAAGAGAGAGAATCAAATTGGAAGTAGCGCTGAAGATGTGAAACAACAGATTCAAGGCCGTCTGAGGCCTCAGTCGTAAAAAGCAAAAAATTTGGCCGCTCCATTCAAACATGTATAATTCAATGACTCTCCAAAACACGGAGCATCCACCGATGCTATTAATTTGTAATAAAACAGAAAGCTGGGTTTTTGATGACGTCCAGATAAACACGGTTTAAAAACTCGGTCCTCATAAAAGTGAAAAATACAGTCTCATCATCAGTGTTTACCGCACAGCTCACCCCCCTGTCCAAAGTTAAACTCCACAGAGGGTCCAAACCTGTGACTTATGAAACGTTTTAGGCGTCCGAGCCATTAATCTCAGGAGTGAGCTGAGGACACCTTGTTTTCATTCAGCTTTCATCACGGTTAGACAGAAAGCACTTCCTGCTGAGGGGGCCGAAGGGATGGATGAGAGTGCGGGACATCGTATATCTGACCTCAAGGTTTTGGACACTCACATGCACCTGTTTAGTATCACGAGGGGGGTCAGTACAACGCTGTCTTCCAACATCTTGCACATCTGATGTTAAGGGTGTGGACAATGGGACATGGCTTTCAGAAAAGTTCTTCATATTTCAAGACTGGATCAAGTTTGGAGACCTGGCCCAGGCAGGAATGCAGACAAACGGGTCTTATAAACAAACGACAATACTGTGTTTTCTCATCTACTGTTCCACATGTCAAATGCAAACATCATCAGGACAAGTTTCCAGAAACAGAAGATAAATGCTGTCCTTACAGTAAGGAATGGCTGTTTGAGCCTGGTCACATAAAAACTTACATAACTGTAATTTCAGAGTTTTGCACAAATCATATTTTGTCATTAATAAAACAGCACCGACTTGCGCAGTGGCACTCATAATAAGACCAAAGCGGCATTTGCTCAGTTTTTGCCTCTTTCTGTTCATGTATGGATTGCAAAATGCTGGAAGATGATTATGATAATGAAGCACCTACTCTGATTTATGCTGACATTAAGGACTGACCTGATGATTACACTCGCACCTTGCTAGTAAAAGGTTGGACCCTCTTTTGCCTTCAGAACCGCCTTAATTCTTCATGGCAGACTTTCAACAAGGTGTTGGAAACGTTCCTCAGAGATTCTAGTTGGTTATTTGAGTTCCTGTTGCCTTTCTATCATCTGGAACCAGTCTGCCCATTCTCCTCTGACCTCTCACATCAACAAGGCGTTTTCATCCACACAACTGACCACTCACTGGATATTTCCTCTTTTTCGGACCGTTCTTTGTGAACCCTAGAGATGGTTGTGTGTGAAAATCCCAGCAGATCAGCAGTTTCTGAAATACTCAGACCAGCCCGTCTGGCACCAACAACCACGCCACGTTCAAAGCCCCTTAAATCCCCTTTCTTCCCCATTCTGATGCTCAGTCTGCACTTCAGAAGGTTGTCTTGACCACCTCTACATACCTAAATGCAGTGAGTGCGGCTGTTTGATCGGCTGATTAGCTATTTGTGTTAACAAGCAATTGAACAGGTGTACCTAATAAAATGTATGTGTTATTTAAACTAATGGTTTGGTGAAACTCACACTTACAAAATTTCTAAATTTCTAAAGGCTAATGTTGCTGTTCACTGAAAGTCAATAGTCACCCAAATCCTTTCTGTAAACACATCCCTAAAATACCATTCAACCCACTCACACCGCATGTTCATGTGTTTTAGGACGTGGTGTAACTTTCTGTGAACTATAACGACTGCTGAACACAGCAAGCAGTAATTTCAGACACAGGTGTTGTGCCGAATTCTGACACCCCCTGCAGAATCTGACTCCTCTTCTTGCGCTTGCACATCATGTGGACATAGTAGATGCTAGATTATGGTTATGATCTCTGTTGTTTTTCTTTACAAAGAAATAGTTAGAAAAATTTGATAGTTATTTATTAAGAAAACAACATCAACAACAACAATCTTGTGACTTTAGTGCATACAAATCGGAGGCAATACAGAATGGCAACTACACTGTGAAGTTTTGTTCATTTTGATCACTCACATTGTCATCGCTGTCCAAAGAAAAACATGTTCCTCCATTTTTGTCTTTTTTTTCCTACATCATTTGAACTTGCCATTGTCTGAAAATTTTATTATGATTGGACAGATAGAAATGCCCCAAAATCACTTTGAATTAAATCTCTTTACACTAAGTTACGTTAAAGGTTAAGGCCGTTTTTGCCCTCTCCTGTAAAGTTAACGTTTTGGAAATACTTTTTTCTTTGGACATACTGTGTCCTTAATGAAAACCTGGATGTGGTTTGAGCAGGTTGAGAGACGTTTTGGGAATGTACAGTATTTAGAGAAAAGATTTGGGTGAGTATTGACTTCTAGTGATAGGAACATTAGTCTCACAGCCCCAGTGCTGAAGTAAAGAAGCAATGTTTGGACTCCAAGCTTTTTTTGGCCAAACGATTCCATCTGGAGTAAATGGAAAATTGTGTAAATTAGATTTTTCACTGAACGTTTCATGTGTATCTGAATACAAAGCCTTATTTTTGTTGCTAACATGGATGCCACTATTGTTGAGCCACGTCCAGGTGAAATAGCGTCACCTGCTGTTTTTAATTTATTTTCTCAAAATAATGATTAATCTTACTGAAAGAGTGATGATTCATTATGGCAACATACTCATCAATAGATTCTCCCACCTGGCAGAAATACCCTTTCATACAAAAACGGCTGTGAGAAAAACAGGGGTTTGTAAGTTATAGTAACACTTTATACTGAAGGTGTCATTTTCATTTTCATGGAAAGTTCTTAGTAGATGAGCCGTTACACTGGCCACCCCAACCAGTGCAAGGTGTTTTGACGATTGTCGATTAAAGCTGTACCATTTAAATTTGAGGGATTTGGAGACCCCTCTGGTCAAAATGTGTAACTGCATGCAATTACACAATGTGGGTTGTGCTTCGGACCTCTTCCCCAAACAGATTAATCTGATGCCGGCCAGCGAGGTTTTCAAAGAGAACGGAGTCAAAATTGGTGAAAGATGTTTCAAGGATGTGAGTAAATTATCTACTACTGTCATCACATCTTCATGAATATAATGTTGGTTTTGCATTTGAAACCTGAACACTGAGCCGCACATCCTTTTTTTGAGCCTGTGTGTGACATTACATTTACATTTACATTTATATTTATGGCATATGGCTGACGCTCTGCCCCCAGAGCGACTTAGAATTCAATCATTTTTTACACAGGTAGGCCAAGGAGTCTTGCCCAAGGACTCTTATTGTTATAGTGTAGGTGTTTGCCCAGGTGGGGATTAATATTATAGGGTGACTAACGGCAAAACCCCCTTATCATATTTCAGCTTGCTTTATTCTCCTGACTGATTGATGATACTTCTGTCAGTTTTAACAAAAAAAATCTTACATAGTGCAACTTTACCTCCTATGCCTCTTTGACCTAATCCGCCCTTTTATGTTATTTTTCAGTGAAACCAACTCAAGACAGATGATCCATCACATCTCTGAGCATGATGACATCACAACAGTAGGGAAATATCACTTAGAACTCAGAAAGAAATTTCACAAAGTGTCCCAAACGCTGTTGTTGTTACATGTCAGGATACATACAGTTTACTTAATGCAAATTGTCTGCTTTTACAATGGTCTTTGTTTCAGGTCTGAAACAGTTTTCCATAAGCGACAACATCAATAATACAAAGTTAATTTTAAAACATTCACGATATAAACGAATATAATACTGTTAATATTACTACTTCATCACCATTTCATCAAAGGCAGTGCTTTGGGGTTGTTCCATAAAAAGCACCTGTGTTTACATGGTTGGATATAACATAGCGATCCTCCAGGCTTGGAGTTTCAGCCTATCACTAACATGTCCAGTGGATGGTCAGGATCAGATGTAGTCTATAAAGATGCAAAACTCATGCTTAACCCTGAAACCGCAAGAATGATGACATGAATGCAAGCAGAAACATGGACATGATGCTGTTAGTTCTAGATGGCCAGGGTGTAGGGCTGGGTCTGTTTCGTTACTCATGATGAAGTGGGGTTAGATGGTTGACGGTCTCTATTGGTGCTCTGTCTTTTTGACTCTGCAAGGCTAGAAAACGCTGGACCACCACTGCCCAGTCAGTCACGTTCTCTACTCGCACTTGTCCTCCCACTCTGGGCATCTCAAAGGGGCTGCCTAAACAAAACACACAGGACAGAATTAGACAAAGAGCATAGTACGCGACATCAAACTGCATCTACGATACTCCAAAAAAGCACACGTGCAGATAGAATCCAGGCTTCTAGACAGCTGCTACTGCTGTTCTCAACTAGATGAGCACTTTTTTGTGTTTATACATAACAGCGTGTCATACATTGTCAGAAATGACATAAGCAAGTCTATAGAGATCACCTAACGCAGTTTGAGGTATGTGTTTCATGATCTTGACATGCAATTGCGTAATAATAAAGCCTCCTAAAGTTACTTGTTATTTACATTAGCCTAAATAATAAAACTTTCAAAAAGTGGTTGAAATGATGAGAAAATGGGACTCCTAACAACAAGGCCTGGTAGACCACCACAACTGTCCCCAGTGTCCCCTGGTTTTACAACCGTGTTGTAAAGTCCACAATATATGCTGCAGAGCATTAAGAGTAAAACAACCAGACTGAGAAACAGCTTCTTCCCTGAAGCAGTAAAACTCTTAAATTCCAGTTAGACAATCATTGCAATGGCACTTCATGTCCACTTTAATTACTGACGCTGCTGTTTATTCATGTTTTACTCACGCTGTTGTATTATTTATCTCTGCTGCTGTACTGAATGAGTGCCTCTACTATATCACCCCAATACATATCACTTTATACATCGGGATACATCTATGCACGCCTATGTCCACCTCACACCGACTGAAATCTACTCAATACTATGAAACAGCACAAAAAAAACCTTTAATGGATTAATCTTTCACACTAATGCTGCTCGTACGGACTACCGAGTGTACTGACGAAATAAGAACCCGTTTTCTGTCTAAACTGAGGGGCTGGCGGCTTATGTTCTTAACTAGAACCAGGCTGGTCAGCTAGTTAACAGGCTAAAAGAGCCTAAACAGCTCCATCATTAACATCACAGGCTTGAATTAAATTACTTACAGTTTGATTTATTGTAAAACAGTACAAAAGTCTAAAAATGTCACTTGAACGTCTTACACGCTTCAAATGTCTGTGTTTGTCAGACGTCACGTCAAACCCAGGCTAAATCCCAAACAGCTCCCTAAACAGAGTACCAGCTATGAAAGTTAAAAATTCTAACCCCTACAGCCAAACAGTGCATCATTTATTGAGTGTGGATGCGTCTGAATCCCAAACGACTATTTCTTAGTTGTATTTTGCTCTGTCGGGCTGCAGAATCCAGTATTTAAACTGTTATGTAGTGCACTATGTAGGGAGCAGGGAGCCATTGGAGATTCAGCCCCATTGTGAGAAGGGCTGCGCTGCTGGGCTGGTGCTAAATAAAGACTTGAGGTGGTAATTTAGCGATCAGAAAGTGCTTATGAAGCTAATGTTCCTAGATTAAACTGTGGCGTGTTATCATATGTTCAATGTTATACAACAAAAACATTCATGGATTGGTATAAACAGTGGTCCATGGTTGCTTTGCAATGGCGCCATACGCTAAAGGAACTACTTTTCTTGGCATTGTGCCTAAGAACACCCGTCCTATGATAAAATCACAGAAACGCATGACCGTTGTGGCTTACGGCTTTACAAACAAGCTCCACTCGTGCTTCAGATCGGAAAAAAATCCACAGGTGTTACTTTGAGAAACTGAAAGCGAGTCTCCTGAAAAGAACGGACGCTGTAATAGAGGTAAAGAGTGACGCACTACATACAGAAGAAATGGTGTTATAATTGATGAAACTTCTGTGATTTCTGCTTTTTGTTCTGACACTGAAAAATGAATCACTTCATACTTTAACACCCATTTGAATTAGTGACGGGTGGTCTCTGACTTTTGCACAGTGCTCTAAATAGTTAGATAACAATCCATTACACGCATTTCATTTTTATTTACTGAATGTGTTTCGTGGACATAAACCCAGCACTCACTTTCAGGGAGGATTTGGGTTCTCTTGTTTCCTCTGAGCCAGATGGTGGAGGTGTGTGCCACTGCATCCAGAGAGCGGTTATTTGGTAAGCCTTCAGCATCCTCTTCTTCACCCATTAGATCACGACGCTCCACTGAGCACAGCTTCCCTGTGGAGTCCCCAGAACAGTAAACGCATCAGACACACAAAAATAAAAAGATAACTACTATTCAAATTTCTCTCTGTGCATTAATAAGGAATTCCACATTCAACATTTCTGCACAATTAAGTAATTAAAACGCAATCAAAGTCATTCAGAGTGGCTAGAAATGCTCCACTCTAGAGCAACTAGAGAAACAGAATCGCAGTTGTTCACAATGGTGGCTGATAGGTACCAGACGTCTGACTCTAAACGCCTATAGGCATGTTGCCTGGTTCCCATTTTTTACACAGGTAGGCCAAGGCGGTGTTAGGAGTCTTGCCCAAGGACTCTTATTGGTATAGTGTAGGTGTTTGCCCAGGTGGGGATTAATATTATAGGGTAACTAACGGCAAAACCCCCTTATCATATTTCAGCTTGCTTTATTCTCCTGACTGATTGATGATACTTCTGTCAGTTTTAACAAAATTTTTCCCATTTTTAACTATTTTAACAGCTTCTGCAGGGAAAACCACGAGGCTGAAGTTGACTTGTTATTCGCTTGCTTCGTATTGCAATTTGCCATTCCACCTTAAATGGTGCAGCAACCAGATACTGCAGCGTAACTGCTGCACCATTTAAATAAGAATCTGGCAAAAAAAAAAAGTCAAGTTCAGCTTCGTACCTTCACCATCATGTTTTTTAAAATTAATTTCAAATTAGTGGTTGTTTTTAGGTGGCTAGTTTTATTTTAATCCGGCCACCCAATGTTTCCAAAAATCGTTGAAAATTATCTTCAAATAAATTTTTTTTTTTATGTTCAGTAGTACTTTTAAACTGCTTTTCATTTGTAGTTGCACTACTCTTTGTGTGCACTAGTATGCCTGTCATGTTTATCTGTCTACCATGAATTTTGTATTTTATTTGGAAGAGTTAAATAAATAATAATGGAGTAATATATAGCCATACACTGCTAATGTGCTGTCATTAAAAGGCTATAGTACTGTTACCCTTATTCAGTGTTATGGCCTAAAATTAGCTGAAGAATGCAGGCTGACGTGTTTAGGACTCAAAGATTAGGACTATTGACTTGGGACATGACTTGAGACTCGCTTGTACAGACTCAGGACCTACATCGTGACTCGACCACCTCGACTTGGGACTTGAACGTGAAGACTTAAGACTTATTTGTTTCTTGCAATTTAGTGACTTGTTCCCACCTCTGATAAATATGCCCCCTAAGCTTTCTGTGATGCACTGTCAGCATGGCTGCATATGTCATATGAAAACTCCAAAGCACTATAGAATAATTTTAACAATCCACATGGACATTACTTCATGATTAATTTGATTTAATTTGATGAAGTCACCTTTATTAGTCCCACAATGGGGAAATTTCACCTCTGCAATCTAACCCACCCATGCAGTGAATCACCACATACACACACTAGTAAAGACACACACTAGGGGCCAGTGAGTCGGGGGAAAGTAAGCAGCCCTATCCGCAGAGCAGTTGGGGGATAGGTGCCTTGCTCAAGTTCACCTACGGTCAGCTCAGGGGATTGAACCGTCGACCTTGCGATTGCAAGGCTGGTTCTGAAACCTCCAGCCCAACCACAAAATGAACAGTTATGCATAAACATAAGGTAAATCCTCACCTCCATGTTTGCAGAGGATCTTGATATAGAAGAAGAGGCTGGTGAGTAGGTTGAAAGGGGACGGTGTTCCAGACTTGCGGCTCATGTCTCTGATGAGGACAGCGCGCCCAAACTTCCACTCGGTGTCCGACTGGGCCTGGATGCGCTGGTAGGTGTCGCTCATCATGGCGATGAGCAGGTTAACCAGCACGATCACCGTCACCACCAGGTAGACCCCAAAGGCCAGGTGAGCCAAGACTGCCGCCGCAGCGGGGGAGCGGTCCAGAGGAGGGATGTCCTCTTGCTCGGTCAGGCCAAACAGAGCGAAGAAGAGCAGCACAGAGACATCCAGGGGGTTTAGCTCTATATCATGCTTGGTTTCTTCAACACTGCTATCGTTTCCCCTGCTTCTCCGAAGGTCACTTACTGGGTATACAGGCTGGCAGATGGCAGTGAGGCTGAGTGAGAAGGCAGTGTGGAAGAGTAGCAGGATGACGGCAAAGCGGCACAGGTCCTTCATCAGGTCCCTGATGATGATGGCCCATGGACCGAAGAGGTGGTGGAACGTTAGGAACTCCAGAAGCTGGATGAAGCCCAGTGTCATGGCAACTGCTAGCATTATATTGCGGGCAAACAGGCAATGCATGGGAGCTGAGGGCCACCTCTGGAGAGCGGTTGCCAGCAGGTGGCAGAGCAGGGCGGCAGCAGAGAAGCCCAGGAGAAGGAGCCTGACCCAGGCTAGACCGGCCCGCTCCCCAGGGTGGCTCAGCTCAGACACTAGCATCCCGCATAGCCAGGTCAGCAAGAGCCACTCGCACCATCCTGGGAGCAGGCGGCCTTCTGACAGAGGATTCACGGGTGGGTAGGCGACGGTGAGGATGAAGAGGGCCAGGAGGAAGACGTGGGACACCAGATGACTCATGAATTTTACAATTGGGACCGTGTTGAACCTGTGGAGAATGTGGATTCAGTCATATACCTTGCAAAGCTTTTCTTACTGGAAATGACACAGTACCATGAAATACATAATTTGTCCAAAAGTTTGTAGACACCTGCTCATCCTATGTTTTCTCCAAAATCAAGGAAATCAATGGGGAGTTTGTCCTCCTTTGCTGCAACAGAAGAACCTACTCTTCTAAGAAGACTTTACACTAGATGTCAGAACATTGCTGTGAGGATTTGACTGCATTCAGCCACAAGAGCATTAGTGATGTCAGGTATTGATGTTGGATAATCAGCTGTGAATCCCTCCAACTCATATCAAATGTATTGGGTGGAGCTCCATCACACAGAGAACACTTAGTATACTTAGAATACTTAGTATGACTGCTATTTAAACTAGGAACGCATGGATATGGGAATTGTGGGCTGATGCTGATATCCAATGTGTACTGGCAATGCTGAACTAAACACATTAATAAAATTTAGAAATTGGGACTAAATCTGCCTACATAAGTACTACAGAGAAATGTAATAGTAGTTTGTAGAGTGTTAGAAATGCAGTAAAATGAACGAAATGCAGATATTTTAGCACAATAAACCAGTATCACTTAAACATTCTGTTCTTTGGAGTTCAGTGAATATGATCAAATACTGGGTGGAAACATCTGCTATATTCTGAAAATGTCTGTCTTCTGTCTTTATATGAAATATTCCCTGGAACAAATTACTTACAAGCTATGTGAATAATACAGAATTATAAATGATTCTGATTTTCTTCTGATCATAAGCAAATTTATGGGAGCTGGAAGTGAATATTAGGGAAGATCATTATCAATGTTTATCATTAAGTAAAAGTAAAATCTTTGTTGTAAATGTGTTGACTGACTATGCATGAAAGTATGGCATGGCTGCAATGATCAGTAGGTAAATTCTGGTCGATGACATAATGCTCTACAATGCTCACATGATACAATACACCCGAGGAAGAATAAAGAGAACCAGCATCTGTTATTTCTGTGCATCACAATAGAAGAAACTGCTTGTTGACTGCTTCAATAACAGTCAATAAATTTGTACAGAAATAATCTGCTCCATAATACATCAGTCTACACTCACTGTCCATCTTATCAGCTCCACTTACTGTATAGCTGCACTTTGTAGTTCTACAGTTACAGACTGTAGTCCATCTGTTTCTCTGGTACTTTGTCACCCTGTTCTTCAGTGGTCAGGACCCCCCATGACGCTGCCCACAGGAGGCTGTTGGCTAGATATTTTTGGTTGGTGGACTATTCTCAGTCCAGCAGTGACACTGAGGTGTTTTAAAACTATGTCTGATCCAATCAGACCAGCGCAGCACACAGGAACACACCACCACGTCTGTGTTACTACATTGCTGAGAATGATCCACCACCCAAATAGTACCTGCTCTGTGAGGGTCCATGGGGGTCCTGACCACTGAAGAACAGGGTAACAAAGTATCAGAGAAACAGATGGACTACAGTCTGTAACTGTAGAACTACAAAGTGCAGCTACACAGTAAGTGGAGCTGATAAAATGGACAATGAGCGTAGAAACAAGGAGGTGGTCATAATGATATGCCTAATCTGTGTATACACCTTATTTGCAACTTAAGCTCAATTTTGGCCCGTCCCCTACTGAATATCAATGTTGGATTCAGGTCATTGAGAGTACCTGTGTTTAAGAGGCAGTGAGAGGACAAGCCAGAGTGGAGGACAGAGCAGCAGACTGAAGAACAGCAGCAAGATCCTCCACGAGTCCCATTGCAGGCTGCCGTACCACACCTCAGTCAGGTACTTCTGCACGGCAGGGTGGGCTACCACACCCTTCTGCCTCCCCTCTATCAGACAGTCCAGCACGCTGGCTCCCCGGTGGTCCACTGCCCTCAGGACCACTCCAGCTCCCTGGCCCTCGGCTGAGGAGGCCAGACTCAGGAGATCAGAGGCCATGGCCTCGCAGTGTTGAGCGGCCGCCTGCAGATGGGCAGAGCGCTCCTTCTCCCTCAAAGCGGCCAGGCTGAGGGCCCGGGACAGGCGCACGGCCATGGTCAGAGGAGTGGCAGCGTGAAGCACCAGCTCCTCCAGAGCTACGTTGGCATTCAGCCTCCCGCACACCATCAGGTCAAACACGAACTACAGGCAATAAACACAACATCAGGGATCTGTCTTACAAAGCAGGACATATGGCTTAGCTAGCTGTAGACTTCAATATAACTCTGTTTCACAATGGTTGGTCACTGTTATGAGGCCCCATAGGGGTGGGCAATATGGCAAAATATATCACAATACTCAAAGACACTTTCACGATACACATATCACAATATTTTGATACACATTTTGATACACAATGATTTTTATTTCACATGTATGATTAGGGACTTAACGTTTCACATACTGTACTACACTAAACACAATTAAGCAGGACTAACGACGCTCCCTTTTAATAAAATATACAGTTGGTCAGTCTTCTCTAACCACTTAACAAGCCTTGCCATCAGACAGGTTTTATTACACACACATTCTATAACCTAAGAACAGCTCAGCCAGTTTGTATTGAAGTCCCTGTAGTTACTGAATGATAAGCCTTAGTATGTGATAAGCCTGGGATTTTAAGGGGTTAAGTGAAGATGATGATCACAATATCAATAAAATAATATTTTGTTCACCTCCACACTGCAAAATAAAACAAACTGCTCAAAGGCTGCTTAAAACTGACTTAATTCAAATGTGTACATTGACTCCATATGAATATGTTACATCAACATAATCACTATGTGTAAGTACTTACTTCATTGACTTAATTTAAACTAAACCTGTCGCCTTTCATTTTAATTGGAACTGACATACACATTTAAGCGATGTACATTTTTTGTTTTTTTGAGTGTAGGGCTCCATCACCAGGTCAACTTAAGATGCACGTCTAACCTGCTCCAGCGCTGATTAAGTTTGGAAGTTAAGACGTCATCATAAACAGCTCTTTGACTAATCAGGGCAAACATCTGACCATTCAGAGTCCATGACTGAAGTGCCCTTGAGCAAGGCACCTAACCCCAAATTGCTCCCCGGGCGGCGTGGATAGGGCTGCCCACCGCTCCGGGCGAGTGTCCTCACTGCCCCCTAGTGTGTGTGTTCACTAGTGTGCATGTATTTGGGTGTTTCACTGCACGGATGGGTTAAATGCAGAGGTCTAATTTCACAGTGTGTAATGGTTGTAAATTCTAATTCTAATTCTAGTCTAACAGAGAAAGTCGTTAACTGGTGTTGCGAAACAAGTTAACCACGTTTCCATGTCAGGTTTTGCGAAGATGTAGCTGAATGTGCTTTGTGAGCATTAAATACAAACACAGTAAACATGACACAGTCAAATATAAACTACAAGCAACAAATTCAACACTACAGAAGATCATCAGACAGTAAATAAGCAACAGCATCAGATCAAAAACAAGCTAAATGAATACAAGAACAGAAAAATATTGGACCGGTATCAAAACTGGCTGATACTAAAGGTTCCAATGTCAGAGAAAAATGGCCGGTGTACACCAAATACAAACTACAGGTAAATATAACAATGCTAGAACCACCAATGTCAGTCACAGCACACCTCCACAGGGTCACATTCAGCAGCAACACACTGCTGCACGCTGTGGACTGAGACAGCACTGAAAGACTGAATGTACGCTGTGTAGTTGAGGAGTAGTAGAAGGAAGCTGAGCAGGTGTGGGCCAATGTTGCACAACTGAATGTTTTTCTGAATGCGCCCCTATTCCAACCCAAAATTCCACCAAACAGAAACACTCACGGGTACATACTGTGCAATACTGCCCTCTAGTGTTGCAAGAGGAAGCAAAAAAACAGTTACTGCCAGGTTTCCATCCACATTTTCCATGTGCATTTTGACATACTGAATAAAAAAAGCAAATATCAAATAAAATCACCATGAAAGTCTTATTCTTTTGTAGAGACTGATGGAAATACTGTCTAATTTGCATAATATTTTGCAACATTTCAGGTATTTGCTTGGATTTAGGTTGACAGGATGGAAAGCAGGGAAACAGAATTAATGTCAAATATTAAAAGTGAGGAAGAGGTTCGAAAAGATTAGATTATAACATAATATATTGATAATAATTTAGAGGACAAAGACTAAAGATCTGTTTTTCAATGCTGTTGGACCTCCCTGAACGCAGAGTTGGAGTTACCAAATGTTTATTAGTGTATTATTGTAATAATACTTTATTACTCTACTCTTTCAAGATATATGTATATTATTATATGTTGCACAACTTTTGTTGTACATAATGCCCATGTTGTTGTTATTTTTCTGCCCTGGTCTGACAATTAAGCTGTTTTTCCGCACACTAATCAAACATCAGTTGATTTCTTTATCTTCTTCTTCTTCTTCTTCTTTCGGCTGCTCCCTTTAGGGGTCGCCACAGCAGATCATCTGCCTCCGTCTTGCCCTATCCATTGCCTCCTCTACTTTCACACCAACCATCTCCATGTCCACCTTCACTACATCCATAAACCTTCTCTGAGGTCTACCTCTTCTGCTTCTACCTGGCAGCTCCATCTCCAACATTCTTTGCCCAATATATCCACTATTCCTCCTCAACACATGTCCAAACCATCTCAACCTGGCCTCTCTGGCTTTATCTCCAAACTGCTCCACCTTCACTGTCCCTCTGATCTGCTCATTTCTAATCTTGTCCATCCTTTTCACTCCCAACGAAAATCTCAGCATCTTCATCTCCGCCACCTCCAGCTCAGCCTCCTGTCTTTTAGACAGAGCCACAGTCTCCAAACCACACATCATAGCAGGACGCACTACTGTCTTGCAAACCTTCCCTTTCACTCTTGCTGCTATCCTTCTGTCACACATCAGCCCTGACACCCGTCTCCACCCACTCCATCCTGCCTGCACCCTCTTCTTCACCTGTTTTCTGTCCATTGCTCTGGATGGTTGACCCGAGATATTTGAAGTTGATTTCTTTATGGAGAATGAAAAACACGGCTAAAGGGGGTATGAGTGATGTTCGCTTCACCTTTTTGTCCTCTAGAAGACGCAGCGTGTTGTTGTCCCGTTGGTGGAGCAAGAAGCTGACCGTGGCCTGGTGGGTCTCCTCGGCCGCGTACTGCAACGGGGTGCGGCTGGCGTGGCACTCAGCCCGTGCAGACGCTCCGCTTTCCACCAGGAAACGTACCACCTGCAGACAGCCGGCTTTAGCCGCATAGTGCAGAGCAGTCCAGCCACCCTGGAGGCCAAAATAAAGAGGCTGAGCACACTGCACAAGGGGGCACCTGGAATTTACACACGCTTTCCTATATCAACGAACCCTATACTTAATTGCAAGAGTCAATACATTAAATTATTGATCATCTCAACAACTGAAATATGCTGACATTAAAAAAACTGGTGGAATTGCCCTTTATGTAAACTCTAATTGCTTTGCCTTTGTGGTTTCTGACACTGTGTGACACACTGTTACCTATAAAAATAGACGCGCCATAGCTGAAAACAGTACTAGTAAAAATACTCATGGCTAAATTTTGTGATGTAAGTAATATGTTGTTGATGTCTGACCTTGTCAGTGTGGTTAATGTCAGCTCCCTGGCCCAGCAGGACCCTCACTGTGGCCACATGCCCATGTGCGGAGGCCAGATGCAGGCAGGTCCGCCCTCGGCGGTCCCTGAGGTGCAGCAGTGAGGCAGACCTGCTGAGCAGCAGACCAACCACAGCCGTGTGACCACTCCGAGCAGCCAGGTGCAGAGGAGTCAGACCCTGCAACACAAATGTGCACGCTAGTCACTTTCCATACTTGGATATAGTTAAATGTTCACATAAGACCATCGGACATCTAACCAGGACTACCGAACTCTTAATGTTGTATTGTTACTCTGCAGGCAGCATCATATTAGGAGCACCGAATTCTCTAAGCTGTTATATCTTGCCTCCACTGAATTGCAAAGGCATTAAGAACCCAACATATCGCTGTTGTCGGGAGAAAACCTTGTATCTCCATTTTTAACATTTTTTAGTTTTTGACATAATTGAAAACGCCGTTTGCTCTTTACAATGTCCGTGAATCTTATGATGATCGGACTAAAAGAAACGGTGCAAAACGCCTTGGAAAAAAGTCTGGTTCCATTGACTTACATTAAAAGTAAAGTAGGTAGTAGCAGAGACCCATTACAGCAGAGACTTATTACAGCAGACATCTATTACAGCAGAGATCTACTACAGCAAAGACCCATTACAGCAGAGACCCATTACAGCAGAGCTCTATTACAGCAGAGACCTATTACAGCAGAGCTCTATTACAGCAGAGACCTATTACAGCAGAGACCCATTACAGCAGAGACCTATTACAGCAGAGACCTATTACAGCAGAGCTCTATTACAGCAGAGATCTATTACAGCAGAGACCCATTACAGCAGAGACCTATTACAGCAGAGCTCTATTACAGCAGAGATCTATTACAGCAGAGACCCATTACAGCAGAGACCTATTACAGCAGAGACCTATTACAGCAGAGATCTATTACAGCAGAGACCCATTACAGCAGAGCTCTATTACAGCAGAGATCTATTACAGCAGAGATCTATTACAGCAGAGACCCATTACAGCAGAGCTCTATTACAGCAGAGATCTATTACAGCAGAGCTCTATTACAGCAGAGATCTATTACAGCAGAGCTCTATTACAGCAGAGATCTATTACAGCAGAGACCCATTACAGCAGAGACCTATTACAGCAGAGAACTATTACAGCAGAGACCTATTACAGCAGAGACCCATTACAGCAGAGACCTATTACAGCAGAGAACTATTACAGCAGAGATCTATTACAGCAGAGACCCATTACAGCAGAGACCCATTACAGCAGAGCTCTATTACAGCAGAGACCTATTACAGCAGAGCTCTATTACAGCAGAGACATATTACAGCAGAGATCTATTACAGCAGAGATCTATTACAGCAGAAACCCATTACAGCAGAGCTCTATTACAGCAGAGCTCTATTACAGCAGAGACCTATTACAGCAGAGACCTATTACAGCAGAGCTCTATTACAGCAGAGCTCTATTACAGCAGAGATCTATTACAGCAGAGCTCTATTACAGCAGAGATCTATTACAGCAGAGATATTTTACAGCAGAGCTCTATTACAGCAGAGATCTATTACAGCAGAGACCCATTACAGGAGAGACCTATTACAGCAGAGCTCTATTACAGCAGAGATCTATTACAGCAGAGACCCATTACAGGAGAGACCTATTACAGCAGAGATCTATTACAGCAGAGATCTATTACAGCAGAGCTCTATTACAGCAGAGATATTTTACAGCAGAGCTCTATTACAGCAGAGATCTATTACAGCAGAGACCCATTACAGCAGAGACCTATTACAGCAGAGACCTATTACAGCAGAGCTCTATTACAGCAGAGAACTATTACAGCAGAGCTCTATTACAGCAGAGATCTATTACAGCAGAGACCCATTACAGCAGAGCTCTATTACAGCAGAGATATTTTACAGCAGAGCTCTATTACAGCAGAGCTCTATTACAGCAGAGATCTATTACAGCAGAGCTCTATTACAGCAGAGCTCTATTACAGCAGAGAACTATTACAGCAGAGCTCTATTACAGCAGAGATCTTTTACAGCAGAGCTCTATTACAGCAGAGACCCATTACAGCAGAGACCTATTACAGCAGATATCTATTACAGCAGAGACCTATTACAGCAGAGATCTATTACAGCAGAGACCTATTACAGCAGAGACCCATTACAGCAGAGACCTATTACAGCAGAGATCTATTACAGCAGAGATCTTTTACAGCAGAGATCTATTACAGCAGAGATCTATTACAGCAGAGACCCATTACAGCAGAGACCCATTACAGCAGATATCTATTACAGCAGAGACCTATTACAGCAGAGATCTATTACAGCAGAGACCTATTACAGCAGAGACCCATTACAGCAGATATCTATTACAGCAGAGCTCTATTACAGCAGAGATCTATTACAGCAGAGACCCATTACAGCAGAGACCTATTACAGCAGAGCTCTATTACAGCAGAGATCTATTACAGCAGAGCTCTATTACAGCAGAGATCTATTACAGCAGAGCTCTATTACAGCAGAGCTCTATTACAGCAGAGATCTATTACAGCAGAGCTCTATTACAGCAGAGCTCTATTACAGCAGAGATCTATTACAGCAGAGCTCTATTACAGCAGAGATCTATTACAGCAGAGATCTATTACAGCAGAGCTCTATTACAGCAGAGATCTATTACAGCAGAGATCTATTACAGCAGAGCTCTATTACAGCAGAGCTCTATTACAGCAGAGATCTATTACAGCAGAGATCTATTACAGCAGAGATCTATTACAGCAGAGCTCTATTACAGCAGAGATCTATTACAGCAGAGATCTATTCCACAGAGATCTTTTACAGCAGAGATCTATTACAGCAGAGATCTATTACAGCAGAGCTCTATTACAGCAGAGATCTATTACAGCAGAGCTCTATTACAGCAGAGATCTATTCCACAGAGATCTTTTACAGCAGAGATCTATTACAGCAGAGATCTATTACAGCAGAGCTCTATTACAGCAGAGATCTATTACAGCAGAGCTCTATTACAGCAGAGACCTATTACAGCAGAGATCTATTCCACAGAGATCTTTTACAGCAGAGATCTATTACAGCAGAGATCTATTACAGCAGAGCTCTATTACAGCAGAGATCTATTACAGCAGAGCTCTATTACAGCAGAGCTCTATTACAGCAGAGATCTATTACAGCAGAGATCTATTACAGCAGAGCTCTATTACAGCAGAGATCTATTACAGCAGAGATCTATTACAGCAGAGACCTATTACAGCAGAGCTCTATTACAGCAGAGATCTATTACAGCAGAGCTCTATTACAGCAGAGATCTATTACAGCAGAGCTCTATTACAGCAGAGATCTATTACAGCAGAGATCTATTCCACAGAGATCTTTTACAGCAGAGATCTATTACAGCAGAGATCTATTACAGCAGAGCTCTATTACAGCAGAGATCTATTACAGCAGAGCTCTATTACAGCAGAGATCTATTACAGCAGAGATCTATTACAGCAGAGATCTATTACAGCAGAGATCTATTACAGCAGAGATCTATTACAGCAGAGATCTATTACAGCAGAGCTCTATTACAGCAGAGATCTATTACAGCAGAGCTCTATTACAGCAGAGACCTATTACAGCAGAGATCTATTCCACAGAGATCTTTTACAGCAGAGATCTTTTACAGCAGAGCTCTATTACAGCAGAGCTCTATTACAGCAGAGATCTATTACAGCAGAGATCTATTACAGCAGAGACCCATTACAGCAGAGCTCTATTACAGCAGAGACCTATTACAGCAGAGATCTATTACAGCAGAGACCTATTACAGCAGAGATCTATTCCACAGAGCTCTATTACAGCAGAGACCCATTACAGCAGAGATCTATTACAGCAGAGATCTATTCCACAGAGCTCTATTACAGCAGAGATCTATTACAGCAGAGCTCTATTACAGCAGAGATCTATTACAGCAGAGATCTATTCCACAGAGATCTTTTACAGCAGAGATCTATTACAGCAGAGATCTATTACAGCAGAGATCTATTACAGCAGAGATCTATTACAGCAGAGCTCTATTACAGCAGAGATCTATTACAGCAGAGCTCTATTACAGCAGAGACCTATTACAGCAGAGATCTATTCCACAGAGATCTTTTACAGCAGAGATCTTTTACAGCAGAGCTCTATTACAGCAGAGCTCTATTACAGCAGAGATCTATTACAGCAGAGATCTATTACAGCAGAGACCCATTACAGCAGAGCTCTATTACAGCAGAGACCTATTACAGCAGAGATCTATTACAGCAGAGACCTATTACAGCAGAGATCTATTCCACAGAGCTCTATTACAGCAGAGATCTATTACAGCAGAGCTCTATTACAGCAGAGATCTTTTACAGCAGAGATCTATTACAGCAGAGATCTATTACAGCAGAGCTCTATTACAGCAGAGATCTATTACAGCAGAGATCTATTCCACAGAGATCTTTTACAGCAGAGATCTATTACAGCAGAGATCTATTACAGCAGAGCTCTATTACAGCAGAGATCTATTACAGCAGAGCTCTATTACAGCAGAGATCTATTACAGCAGAGATCTATTCCACAGAGATCTTTTACAGCAGAGACCCATTACAGCAGAGCTCTATTACAGCAGAGATCTATTACAGCAGAGCTCTATTACAGCAGAGATCTATTACAGCAGAACTCTATTACAGCTGATGTCATCTGCAGTTTTTCCTTAATGAACTTTGAATGTATATCAGAATATATGTCACAAAAACAATCAAATATCAAATTTTGTCCATTTTCATACTAATTAATTTAGTTGAAAACACAAGAATTATCATTCCTGTATTACTCCTGTTTCTTTTATTTGTAATTTTAGACTTACTTTACCCTAGAACTTAAAACCCCAGGGGTCCAGCATAGTTTTGTGGTGTCCCAGGTTTAACACATCTACGAATCCCAGTTAGAGAAGCAAAATCACTGAACAGCACTAGAGGACTAAAGTTCCAGTTTTCTGTGCTGTAGTCTTAGTTCTCATTCTCTATGTTGCACCTTACTTTGTGTGTATTTGTGTATGCCTGTGTGTATGTTAAGTGGTGGTATCTAGGGGGACTTGCCTCTGAGTCTGTTTCAGCATCAGCCTGCACTCCAGATGAATTCAGAAGCAAGCGCACCACGTTCTCATGCCCAGACTGAGCTGCTAGGTGCAAGGGAGTATATCCTGACTGCACACAACCACACAGAAAATAAATAAACTCATATTACATATGGAAAAAATACTACTGTGCATATACTGCAAAATATAAGGCTGAGAAACCAACATATATGTATATAGAAAATATAAAACAAATGAAACAAAAAATAAACCAAAAAGACAGCACTCGTACATAAGGTAAATTAGAGTGATGTCAAATTTGAGCCCTCTTTCTGGAAATGTGCAATCGCATGCGACGAGCAGAACATTGTGTAACATCAGCTGTGCTTATTTCAAAACTAATAGAAGTGTTGCTTGAGCAACTTTTTCCATTTTCGAAAAAAGGCAAGTCTATTTCTACAGCGCTGTGAAAAGTGTTCTCATACGATCCCCATACGAAATGTCATACAAAACACAGCGAACATGAGGAAATGCAAAAGCACTAAATATTCTAAATGAAAATTTCACTTATTGAAGAAAACCAAAATGTAAAAGTTTGTGGCCCTCTAAATTTTAATCACTGGTTGTGCCACCTTTAGCACCAACAACTGCAACCAAATGTTTCTACAACAGGAGGTCAGTCTTGCACATAGCTGTGCAGGTATTAAATTCAGCTTTAAAGGCTAAAGGCTGCTGATTATTCGAATAAGTAAGCGAACAGCTAGTTTCACCTTCATATCACTGAAGAATTAGGGGTGGGTGATAATAAATAACCCCCGTCCCCCGGCCCCCCTCTGAAGGCATATGGTGGGGCAAGGTGACAGTTGAAAACAATGAGCTGGGGTAAAAATAAGAAATGGGATTGGACTTTTGGGATTAGTCTTTTGCTCTGGATCGAAGAGTTATGACCGGACCTTCTCCAGCTGGATTATCAGGTGGAGCGCAGAATTCATGGATCCATCGGTTACAGAAAATCGTGGAGTGCTGAGTTAGCTTTACGGCAGTTGTAATGTCCATGCCTTCCAAAAAGTTCTACTTTGTACTCCTCATTATTCCCGAATATTATTCCAAAAGGCTTGAGAGACCAGCCTTAATGTTCCCCTTGGTTAGTGTTTTTCCCCTTTCAGCTCTCCTGTTGATACCATTTTAGCTCTTTTTCTAATAGTGAAATCATGAATGCAGTTTCTTAGATGACTGACTGAGCTCTTTTGTGACTTTACGGATGAGTTGTCTTAGAGGAATTTTGCTAGGCTGGCCACTTCTGGGAAGATGCATCACTGTTCCAAGATCCCTCTATGTGGAGATGACAGTCTAAACGGTGGTTTGCTGGAGTGCCAAAGCTTTGTAACACTTTCCAGACCAACATATTCATATAACCTTCTTTCTTTCCTCTTCCACTCACACTTGGGCGTGTCGACTTTAATTGATCCCAATTATCAACAACATTCCACACAAAGTGCAGGTTGGTGCTGGATAACCTTTTTCCTTCAAAAAAATGAAAATAATCATTGAAAAAATGCTTTAATACCTTAAATAATTAATTGTGGCAAATATGCAAAAAAGTCAATCCAGACTCATCAAAACACTCATCTGGAGCTTTGATTGGTCAGGATGCTCACAGCATGGTACGAGGCTCATTTAGACCTAGCAGACGTCTGTAATATCGCTACCGTAGAAGCCAATATCTCGATAACCAGGAATACATGCTTGCACACATAGACAGAAGTATGAATTCTGATATTTGACCTGCTATCAGTGATATTAGTGGTTTAGTGTATGCTGTGGAAGTCCAGACTGGGGTCACCTCAGTGGAGAGCTGGTGTTTCCTCGTGCTGTCTCTGCTGCTGCTGCTCCCCGTGGGCAGCTCACTGCGGATAGCTGCTGGGACTTTGGTCAAAATCTCCCTCACAAAGTCCACTTGTCCGAAACAGGCTGCCACATGTAGAGCCGTTAGCCCCGTCTACACTCAGACACAGTAAAAATGATTTAATTTCCTTTTCTGTTAACACCCACTGTGTTTACTGCACCAGCATCCAATGGGTGTGTGATGGATGTGTGACTAAGTCCTATCCCTCCCAGAAGCCACAGAGCAGCCCACACAGAGGACACGGGCCCACTCACCACAAGACCAATGTGCATTTATTTCCAGTCAAACTGGGTATAAGTAGAAGTCATTTGTTTTTCAGAGACAAAAAAGAGCAGAAAACACATTTCACAGAGGCCTCAACAACAAAATACAATATCAGTATTTATTGTGTCCACGCTTTTCCTTGATTACAGCTTCCATACTTTTCTGAAGACTCAGGAAATCTGCAGGGAGATTTTTCCACACCCACCTGTTGAGGTCTGGACTCTGGGGTGGTCAGTCCACTGTTCTAAGAATATCAGCAGCTTCTTTGTTTGACGTGTCCGTCTCCTTTTCTCAGTGAGGTTCTTCTTGAACAGCTACACATCCTTTCAGACCCACAGCGCTGAGTCGTCTTCTCACAGTGGAAGGATGGATGTGGACTGTTTCAGATCTGAAGCAGCTTGATTTTCTCCTCCCTCTCAAAGACGAAAGCTTTAAGCGCTGTTTATCTGACGGGGTCTGTGTTGGTGGTCTAACAGGTCTTGCATGGTTGTTAGGAGGCCCATTTTCTATGTTTTTCTATTTTAATCCTTTTTCAAAACTCCTGTTTTTTCACTTCTTTTTCTTTGCCTTTCTCCTTCGTTACACATATTTAGCCTCCTCATTAATAACTTCTATCAAATAAATAACTTAAATGAAGGGTGGTCTCTGATTTTTGCACAGAAATGCATGTGCTATATAAACTGAACTGACCTCTTTGTTAAGCACACTTTCTTGTATCAATACTTTTTTTGACCATTTTATCAGCACCTCTAACCCTACAGGTGCACGTTGCAGTTCTACAGTTACAGACTGTAGTCCATCTGTTTCTCTGATACTTTGTTAGCCCCATTTTACCCTGTTTTTCAATGGTCAGGACCCCCCATGGACCCTCACAGAGCAGGTACTGTTTGGGTGGTGGATCATTCTCAGCACTGCAGTAAAACTGATGTGGTGGTGATGTGTTCAGACACGGCGGTGCTGCTGGAGTTTTTAAACACTGTGTCCACTCACTGCCCACTCTAACAGACACACTTACCTTGATGGTCCACCTTGTAGCACAGTTTGTGTTGGTCATCCTCTAGTCCTTACACAGTGGTCACAGGACGCTGCTGGCTGGATATTTTTGGTTATTGGACTATTCTCAGTCCAGCAGTGACATCGAGGTAAAAACATATGAGCAATGCTGTGTCTGATCCACTCGTACAAGCGCAACACACCAACATGTCACCACCACTCAAATGATACCTACTCTGTGGTGGTCCTGTGGGGGTCCTGACCATTGAAGAACAGGGCCACAAAGTACGCAGAGAAACAGATGGACTACAGTCTGTAATTGTAGAACTACAAAAAACTCCTATATGGTAAGTGGAGCCCACCTGTGTGTATGTATATTCTGTTGTTTTGATTTTTTAAAAATACAACATGGAGCATATTAGCCTGGTTTTCTCTGGTTTTCCTACACAATCCATTAAAAAACAAACACACGCACACCTTGGAGCTGATGATCTTCAGAGAGACGCTGGCTTTCAGGACCTCCATAATGTGTGTGTGTCCACTCTGAGCAGCCAGGTGGACAGCAGTCATTCCCTCCTGCAGTCACACATTAGCACAGGACAATGTGTTGAGCTTTGATATTGTTGGGTACTTTGTAAACACATGCTACAGTTGTTATCTGACGCTATAAGCATGTTTGGTTACTGATACTGTATGAACTCACTAAATCCTCCTCTGCAGCTGAAGCTCCTGCCTCCAGAAGAACCTTGACGACCTCTGTGTGACCTCCTGCAGCAGCCAAATGCAGAGGACACGAGCCATTAGCCTGTGGAGGCAGACAGTTATTAATCCTATTTTAACAGGTGTGTCTAATAACTGTTACGAGGATAAATACTTGTGTTAATAAACATTATATAACACACACAGCAACACTCTGAAAATTGAAAAGAATAATAAATGAAATAAAGAACGGATGCATCTGTCTCCCTTTAAATGATTAAAAAATATGCTTACTTGCAGAGATTTCTCCAGATTCTCTGAATCTTTTGACGATATTATGGACTGTAGATGATGAAATCCCTAAATTCCTTGCAATTGCATGTTGAGAAACGTTGTTCTTAAACTGTTGGACTATTTGCTCACGCAGATGTTCACAAAGTGGTGAACCTCGCCCGTCCTTGCTTGTGAACGACTGAGCCTTTCAGGGATGCTCCCTTTATCCCCAATCATGACCCTCACCTGTTTCCAATTAACCTGCTCACCTGTGGAATGTTCCAAACAGGTGTTTTTTGAGCATTCCTCAACTTTCCCAGTCTTTTGTTGCCCCTGTCCCAACTTCTTTGGAACGTGTTGCAGGCATCAAATTCAAAATGAGTGAATATTTGCAAAAAACAAAAAAGTTTATCCGTTTGAACATTAAATATCTCGTCTTTGTAGTGTATTCAATTGAATATAGGTTGAAAAGGATTTGCAAATCATCGTGTTCTGTTTTTATTTATGTTTTACACAACGTCCCAACTTCATTGGAATTGGGGTTGTAAAAAGAACATTCTGGTTTGGTTTGTGTGATCATTCAATTGCTTTAAGTGACCTTAAGCCTTTGGGGCTTGCTGACCTTGTTGTGCAGTGTGGTCAGCCCTCCCTGGCTGAACTTGAGCAGTTCTCGAATGACAGCCACGCTGCCCTTGGCTGCTGCGATGTGAGTGCATGTAGCTCCCTCCACGCTGGCCAGTGTGGCTAACTCAGGCCTGTGCTTCAGAAAGAGCTTCACCACCTCAGAGTGGTCATTCTCTGCTGCCAGGTGAAGAGGGGTCTGTCCATGCTGCAGGAACACACACACACACACACACGTACAGACTTGTTTAGGACACACTAGGACTTATCGTAAGCTATAAAAAGTAACGAAATAATGTAGTGTAGCTGAAGGCAGTGTGTAGCCACTTCCGACAAACATTTGAGAAGAATTTGAGAAGGTAACTGTACTAGAGAGACGGAAAGACGATGCCGAATAAATACTCACGATATCTGTAGCAGTGAGGTCAGCTCTGAGGTTTAACAAACTGCTGCACACGTCTAACTGTCCACTTATAGCGGCTAAGTGTAGAGGAGTCTGTTTACTCTGTGAGAGAAAAATTACTCATTAAAAAAACCCACAAAAAACTGTTTACAAACTCCCTCATTATTCCATAACTCGGTCATTACAATGTAAACAAAAGGGTTTAATGTGAAATGATACTTGGTTCCTATGCCCACCATTGTGAATAATTCTGAGTCTTTCATATGCATTTCAACCACTCTGAACGACATTATTTACATCTTAACTGTTTAATTATGCATACATTTATGCAGAAATAATCTCCCCTGGGCTGCACAATATAAAAAACACTATACAGCGTCTACGTCTTGCACTGTAATAAAACCACAGAGCAGTACTGATGTGAACTCTCGTGTCCTGTATGACTTTGACCACTTACATTTGTGGATCACATGACCACTGTGATTTAAAACCACCCAAAAAAAAATCAGAAGGTGGTCAGGATGCTCACAGCTCATGGTAAAAACCATTGTGATTGGCTGGAGGATGTGGTATCAGTACTGTAAAGGTCAGTATGACGATAAAGATGAAAATCTACTGCGTGTCTCTAAAGAGGGCATGGTCATTTTCCACTGTGTCTCTTTACAGATCTGATATACAGATACGACAGTGCTAAGAAGACTGATAGAACATGTTGAGTAGTTTAGCAGTCTGACCAGTGAGAGGGCGTCGATGCAGGCCTGATGAGTCTCCACCAGCAGCCTGACCAGGCGAGCAGAGCCATTTTGGGCGCTGAGGTGCAGCGGTGTGAGGCCCAGCTTGGTCTTAGCATTCACAAAGGCCTTATGGGACAGCAGGATGTCAGCGATGTCATTGTGGCCCTGCTCAGCGGCCAGGTGTAGGGCGGCTTTGCCTTCCTGTATGTCAAAAAGGTCACATGACTGGTAACATGGATACCACAGGACTAGCAACAGCAGCTTACATATGCACAGTCCATAGTGTACTGCTCACTTCCAGGTGAGGCTCAGACAGCTACCAAGGCAGAAAAGAGAGAACAGGAGTACAAATTTGGCTTGATTAGCTAGTCTTATACTTACTGATAGAAAATACTGTCTCTGACTGGGTGTGAAACAAGTGCAGATGTTTTTGTCACAAGAAATATTTTTCATGCTTTTTGAAAAACAGTCAGAGACCAAAGTACTAAGCCTTTTGCACCAGTTTCAGGTTTGTAACTTGGCTGCATTCTGCCTACATTCTGTAGGAATCTGGCACCTGAGCCAGAACACGCAATTTTTGGGCCCTATGCATGGAAAACTGCATGGATATGGATATGTATATGCGCTTGAGGGAGGGCGGTGCCAAACATAGGCAAATATACACCAATCAGGCATAACATTATGACCTCCTCCTTGTTTCTACGCTGATTGTCCATTTTATCAGCTCCACTTACTGTATAGCTGCACTTTGTAGTTCTACAGTTACAGACTGTAGTCCATCTGTTTCTCTGATACTCTGTTAGCCCCTTTTACCCTGTACTTCAGTGGTCAGGACCCCCATGGACCCACACAAAGCAGGTATTATTCGGGTAGTGGGTAATTTTCAGTCACATTTAAGTCTTTTAAACCCAGCACCTCATGAGTGTAGTTAAAACTGTCAGCATGGCAGTTTGCATGATAAGCTGCAAGTAAATTAGTAAATTGAAGGTACTAAGTCATTTTGAATAAGTAATAAGTAATTTTGGCACATTGTTGGTGCACACTGTCCTCGCATTGTAGCACATTGTGTGCTGCGCTTGCATTTGTATGTAAATTTGGCCCTCTACATTACCTGATCAAGTTCTACATATATAGGCCTACAAAAACTAATAAATATATTGTTACTTATAAACAAAATCTTCAAAAATTTAACTTTACAGGAGAGGGAAAACGGGTTTGTAAATTTTAATGTAAGTTAAAATAACAAGATTTTATTCTAAACAATTTTGATTCATTTGTATTGGTGCAGTCGGCATGACATTTTGACACAGTGTAAAGAGCAGCTGGTGTTTTCAAATAATGAAAATTCATATACACTATATAGACAAAAGTATTGGAACACGCCTCCGAATTATTCAGTTCAGGTGTTTCAGCCACACCCGTTGCGAATGGATGGATACAATTAAGCACACAGCCTGGCAGTCTCAAACACTGGCAGTAGAATGTTGTCGTACTGACAAGCTCAGTGACTTTAAACACAGCACTGTCATAGGCTGCAACCTCTGACACAAGTCTGAAATTTCTGTCCTGCTAGATCTGCCCCTGTCAACAGTAAGTGCTATTATTGTGAAATGGAAGCAGCTAGGAGCAACAACAGCTCAGCCACAAAGCAGAAGACCACATAAACTCACAGAGCAGGGCCAGCAATGGGGTTCTTTTTCAAGGGTTGGCCTATACCCCTTAGGTCTAGTGAACAATTGAACATTTTGTGAAAGACCCTTTTCTGTTCCAGCATGACTGAACCCCAGTGCACAAAGCAAGGTCCATAAAGTCATGGCTGGGTGAGTTTGGTGCGGAAGAATTCGACTGGCCCTTACAGAGCCCTGACCTCAACCCCATCAGACACCTTTGGGATGAACTAGAACAGAGATTGTGAGCCAGGCCGTCTCATCCAAAATGAGTGTCTGACCCCACAAATGCTCTTCTGGATAAATGGGCAACAAGTCCCACAGACACTCTCCAAAAGCTTTCCAGAAGAGTGGAAACTGTTATTGCTGCAAAGGGGGACCAACTCCATATTAATGCCTATAGGTTTAGAATGGGATGTCATAAAAGCTCCTGTGGGTGTAATGTATAGGTGTCCCAATACTTTTGTCCATATAGTGTTTACCTTATGGTGATGCAGATTTGTTGTAACAGCAGCCTTTACAGTAGCCTTCACACGTTTTAACTGACCAGCCCTACACATGAGAGATTGGAGTTTGGTCCTGGCTCAGATTTCAAAATAGCAGAACTAAGTTCAATGAACAACAGATGCAGGTAAAATTTGTATTAGGATTATTCAAATGTGATTTAATGGCATGAGATACTGCACAGTTGTTTGTCATTTCATTCAGTGCAAAACATTTGCATTCAATCTGAGACCTTATCTGAGATCTTACCCTACAAATGTCTGCGCACTAGATAGTGAAGTACCTAAGAGTATGGTGTAAGATAAGCACGTGTATTGCCTGAATTGAGCACAGGGAGAAGGCTCTGTCCCTTGAGACTGATAAATAACATGCTATGTCAAATCTCAGTGCCCAGTATTCATGTCAAATCATATGACCTGTCTGACTTTGCCCAGAATAATTCAACACTGGCAACCACACAGGTTTAAAACCTATAATTGTGGCTGCGGTCAGGCTGAGAGATACTTCAGAGATACTACCTCACCTCATCAAACACGTCCACTCTGGCATTGTTCTCCAGCAGCACCCTCACCACTGCTGTGTGACCCCGCTCGGCTGCCAACAGCAGCGGAGATCTGCCGTTCTGTTTCACATGAGAAAAAGAGTTTGGACAGACGGAGAGTCAAGTGGTGAGACACTAAGAACGCTTGGCAGATATACAGAAAGAATGATTACATGATTAAAGGCAAAAAAGTGACTGATCACAGAAAAACGGCAGCAACTGCTTCTAACCACAAACTTCAGCTCTCACTATCGCTCTAGCAGAGAGGCCTGAGCTCAGCATGTGAGTACCTTGGCGTGCTTGTTGATGGCTGTCTGCAGACGGCTACCAGGGACGTTATTGAGCATCTCCTGCAGGACCGCAGCATTGCCAACTCTGGCACAGTAATGCAGTGGAGTGTCTCCCATCTGTAGGAGCAGCAGAAGTGCGTAAAGACACAGACATTCAAGAAAACTCTACATTCTAAGCAGCTTTATTTTCTCTGGATGAACATTCATTTTGCCTTTTAAAGCAATTTTTGGTAAAAAAAATCCATTTAACCTTGATGTAGTCAATCAGCCGAGACATGTTTGGTGTCTAAATTTTGCTCCTTTAGTTCAGTACTGGGGCTAAGAGGGTAACATTGCTAATAAACACTACAAGTCAATAGTCACGTAAATCTTTTCTGTCAATTCATCCACAAAATGTGTCTCAACCGGCTCAAACTGCATCCAGCTCTTCTTTAGGTCTTACAGACTTATTGATGTGGTTTTAGGCACAATACGATTTACTGTGAGTCTTCACAGTCAAGCACATGCGCGTCGAGCAGGTATGTAACTGCTACAGACACCCAAAGACATATGTTTAATAATAAAAACAGCAGGGAATGTGAATATAATCTAGTGCCTGTTGTGGCTGCTGCTACACGATAAAGTTTTGTTTGTTTTTATAGTTCATAGTAACACGTACTGTAACTTAAACCGCATCGAAAAGTCTGCACGATCCTAACAAATGTGCTTCGACTGGGTTGAAGGGGGTCAGGTTTTGAGGGTGTACTTACAGAAAAGATTAGGGTGACCACAGACTTTCAGTGATTGTTAGCAACATCAGTCTAACTCCAGTTTAAAACTAAAGAACAAAGTGTTTGATTGACAACATCTGGAGTGGAAAATGGAAAACTGGGTAAATGATATTTTTCATAACCATCTCTCCACTTGTTTCTATGAGCTGCGATGAAGAAATAATACCATGTAACTCTGAATGAAGAAGTTAATAGGAGAGTAACGTACCTGTCTGGTAACTGCTGTGACGTCAGCGTTGTGCTCCATTAGAGTTTTGATAATGAGGACGTCTTCTCCATCTCTGTGTACCATCTCATTCTTCAGTTCGGCTGCCAGATGCAGGGCAGTCTCTCCACTCTATGAAGGTTTAACACAGTACCTATTAATAATGTACAGAAAAACCTCTATGGAGTCGATTAACAAGACGTGTTTGGTGTCTGAAGTTAGTTTCTTTAGTTTTGCACTGGAAATACAAGGCTAAAAAATAGGCTAAAGTACAGAGAAAATTCAGTTTTCAAGATGGATTTTTTGGTTATTCCATGTATGAAAAGGTACATTTTTCGTTCATCAAGGTACAAACAACATAAATGTTCCCTCAAAGGTACAACAGTGGTTTTAAGGTCCAATTGCGAACCTTGACTAAGTTTTTCCAGGTGAAAAATATATTATATATATATATAAATATAAATATATTTAAAAAGGTATATTTTTCTGTTTACAGCTAACAGTTTGTCACACAAACGGCTGCTTGATAATCCATTAATAATCTGACTAATAGCTTTATTAGAATAAAATCGGACTAGACTAGTTCGATTGAGGCCATTCAGAATGCAATTTCTATCCAACTGAAAGAGAGGGGTCATCCTGAAAAAGAATCAATTAAATAGAAGAATAATATCAGTGGAAGCATCTGTATCCGATTACATTCCCTATCGGAAAGTTTAAGCCCGTTCTGCATGTGCGTCGCGTCACAGTGAGAGTTTATTCCGTTCAACATGGCAGAGCAGAAACTGGTCTGCAGAGGAGACGATGTTTATGCTCCGATCTTTAAAAGACGGCGGTGGGACGGACGTCCAGGCTATGTGTCTCACAACACATCTTCCTCTCAGCACATGTAAAGGACGTTTTCCTGAGTCTGACACGATTTTCAAATTATTAAGAACAAAAACGCGCCGGCTGAAAACTCCGGTAACTTACTGCTGCTCGTCTCACTCTGACTGGACTCATGTGATGCTCGTTGTCATGACAATGTCTGCAGTAAGTGGTACTCTACACATGCACACATGACCAGAGATTTTCCATCACCCTGTTGAGTAGAGTGAGCATCTAAACACTTTGGTCATGATCTGAAATTGGAATTGGCTAAAATCTTTGCATGTAAACACAGCCAGTATCAAAAACCACATTAGCAAGTTCATTAGAGATTACTTAACAACTATATACAAGTATCTGATTTAGGCATGCAGTCAGCACCATGCTATTTGGTGGGGTATAGCTTCCATTACTTCTTAGCTACCTTGGCCTTGTAGCTCCAGTGCTAAAATGAGCAACCTTTAGACTTGCTTGTTGGGACACATTTGGGGAATGTCTGGCAAATTAGACTTTTGTCCAGGGTGTATCCTGCCTTCTGCCCAATGACTGCTGGGATAGGCTCCAGCAACCCCCAAATGCTGAGGGAGAAGCGGCTTAGAGAATGTGTGTGTGTGTGTGTGTGTGTATTCTTTTAATTGCTAGAAACTTTTCCACATTTTCACATTCCTCTCAGGGCTGACCTGGTTCTCCTGACATACACAGAGCTCCGCCTCTTCTCTGCTCCTCTCGTTGGTCAGATAGTTTAAGATCGCCTCCACCATGTGGGCATGGCAGTGACGCACTGCAACATGTAGTGGGTTCTCTCCTGCCTGAACACATACAGAAACACAGACACATGATAAAAGCCTTTATAGATGCGCTGCCTGATTCTAAGCCATCCTCTGACTTTTTAATCCTGTCTTAACTGATGTCTTGTTGGCAATTCATTCACAGACTTTGTTTCCTTTAAGTCATCAAAATCTGCCACCAGAGTAGTGTGTGTGTGTGCGCTTGTCCACATTGGTTACACAACGCCGCTTTCACAAAAGCTGGTATGCTGAGCAACAGGTACATAAAAAGAATGCAATATGTGCAAATAATTTAAATTACATATTAACATATTAAATTTTGAAAACTGGGAAATTCTAGAAAAAAGGAAAAATATATGTGCACATTTGGAGTTTGATGCCAGCAACATGTTCACAAAAGTTGGGACAGGAGCGAGAAAAGACTGGTAAAGTTGTATAATGCAAAAAAAATCTGGTGGAACATTTCACAGCTGATTAGGTCAACTGGCAACAAGTCAGTAACATGATTGGATATGTGAAGAGCATCCCAGAGCAGTGGAGTCTTTCAGAAGTAAAGACGAGGAGGGGTCCACCACTCTGTGAAAGACTGCACCATGAAATACTGCAACAATTCAAGAATAACGTTTCTCAACATAAAATAGCAAAGAACTTGGAGATTTCATCATCTACGGTAGATAATAACATTAAAACTTTGCTGGAATCCAGAGAAATCTCCGTATGCAAGGGAAAAGGCCAAAAACCAATACTGGCCTGACATGATCTTTGGGCTCTCAAGGGCACTGCATTAAAAACAGACATGATTCTGAAGTGGAAATCACTGCTATGGTCTCAGGAACACTTCTGAAAAACACTGTTTACGATGACAGTTTGTTGCTGCATCTGCAAATGCAAGTCAAATCTAACCATGCAAAGAAAGCGCCATATATAAACAGATCTAGAAACACTGGCACCTTCTCTGGGCCTGATCTAAAAACTTTTTTTCTCAAGATGTTTTCTTTAAATCTTCTCCTCTTTGGCTGTTTCTTCTTTACATGTTGCCCCTCACTTTCCCCTGTCCTGTGCACAAGCATAAATGCCCCATGTTGCTGATTTTTCTGATGAACAGTGGATATTTGAGTCGACAGGTTAAACTCTCAACTTCTTGACTCCACTTTTCATGTGTTTGATGTCAAATGCTCTGTTTTAGAGAAACTTATCACTCAGAATTGTTAACAGCGGTGGTGGTTGGAGCCAGACCTCTGAAGAACGTAACTGCTTACCTTGGACCTCCAGGTGAGGTCGGCTCCCTCCTCTATCAGAGCTCTCATCATCTGCAGGGCTCCATGACGTGCTGCCACATGCATTGCAGTCTCACCATTCTGGGCCAGGAAAACATAGTGGACAAGATAGTGAACACAGTGGAAACAGCCTACTGTTACCTACATGTTTGCTTAGGTCCAGCTCCCAATAGACAATATAGGAATAAATGGTTCAGGTGCAATAGCTGTAACAAAAATGTGGCCTGTGGAGGACTGTAGTGCACAGCTGGATAGCAGTTGACCCTGAAACACCCCTGTCCTGCATTAATGTTTTCCCTGCTCTAACTCACTCACTTCTTCTCAGGATGGGCTTATAAATTGGTTGATAGGTAACATCTGGAAATATACATTATATTGCCAGAAGTATTCGCTCGTCTGCCTTCACACACAAATGAACTCGAGTGATATCCCATTCTTAATCCATAGGGTTTAATATGATGTTGGCCCACCCTTTGCAGCTATAACAGCTTCAGCTATTCTGGGAAGGCTTTCCACAAGGGTTAGGAGTGTGTTTATGGGAATTTTTGACCGTTCTTCCAGAAGCACATTTGCGAGGTCAGACCCTGATGTTGGACATGGAGGCCTGGCTTGCAGTCTCCACTCTAATTCATCCCAAAGGTGTTCTATCAGGTTGAGGTCAGGATTCTGTGCAGGCCAATCAAATTCTTCCACACCAAACTTGCTCATCCATGTCTTTATAGACCTGCTTTGTGCACTGGTTCGCAGTCATGTTGGAACAGGAAGGGGCCGTCCCCAAACTGTTCCCACAAAGTTGGGAACATGAAATTGTCCAAAATCTCTTGGTGCTGAAGCATTAAGAGTTCCTTTCACTGGAACTAAGGGGCCGAGCCCAACTCCTGAAAAACAACCCCACACCATGATCCCCCCTCCACCAAACTTTACACTCGGCACAATGCAGTCAGACAAGTACCGTCTCCTGGCAACCACCAAACCCAGAGTCATCCATTGGATTGCCAGATGGAGAAGCGTGATTGGTCACTCCAGAGAACAGGTCACTCTAGAGTCCAGTGGCGGCGCTTTACACCACTGCATCCCACGCTTTGCATTGCGCTTGGTGATGTAAGGCTTGGATGCAGCTGCTCGGCCATGGAAACCCATTCCATGAAGCTCTCTACGCTGTTCTTGAGCTGATCTGAAGGCCACATGAAGTTTGGAGGTCTGTAGTGATTGACTCTGCAGAAAGTTGGTGACCTCTGCTCACTATGCCCCTCAGCATCCGCTGACCCTGCTCTGTCATTTTACATGGCTGACCACTTTGTGGGTGAGTTGCTGTCGTTCCCAATCACTTCCACTTTGTTATAATACCACCGACAGTTGACTGTGGAATATTTAGTAGTGAGGAAATTTCACGACTGGACTTATTGCACAGGTGGCGTCTGATCACGGTACCACGCTGGAATTCACTGAGCTCCTGAGAGCGACCCATTCTTTCACTAATGCCTGTAGAAGCAGTCTGCAGGCCTAGGGGCTCGGCTTAATACACCTGAATTCAGTGATTTGGATGGGTGACTAAATACCTATAGCGTATACAATATATTGTATATAAATATGCAGGACATGGTTATTCCAGAGCCAAGGCTGAGAACCAGGAAAATGAAAATTACACAGGACAGTTTTATTCTGACCTCCTGCTCTGCGTTGACCTCAGCTCCACTCTTCAGCAGCATCTCTGCCACTTTTTCCCCCTCCTTCACTCTGGCTGCTACATGCAGAGGTGTCTCCAAGTCCTACACACAGGACACAGGATCACCTGAAATATGAGTACTGTGATTCTTTGACAAGCAATTCATAACTCTGGTGATATTTCTGAAGAGATGATTAGACGCAAAAGACATCCAGGATATAATGAATAATAAGCGCAAAAACAGGAGTTTACAAAACTTGAGCCACAGAGAAAATATAACTCCTAACAACCATGCAAGACCTGATCGACCACCAAAATGTAAGCATCAGATAAACAGCACTTAAAGCTTTCACTCTTGCTTCAGATCTAGGAGAATTGTAAATCAAACAAATAAGCTGCTGGTGTTCTCTGAACAATAGACTGACCACCCCAAAATCCAGACTTCAACATCACAGACTCACTGAACGCGTGTAGAAATTGGAAAATTGGAGGTGTAAAATATTCCTGCCGATTTCTTTGAAATACTTAAAGCAAGTCTCCTGAAGAGAATGGAAGCTAAATGTAAAGGGTGAACACTGAAACATTTGATCTTTCCTGTTAATTATGTGTTTTCAGATTTTTCTGGATGCTGTATTATGAATAAGGTAACTGATTACTGTAAAACTGAACAAGCACAGAAAGACGCTCACGGATCTTAAAAACGAAAGTTGGTTTAATGTGAGAGCACTTGGGAGAAAGGAGTCAGGGTAAATCCAAAATCAGAATCCAAAGACAGGCAAAAGGTACAAAAAAACAGAAAATACAAAAACACAAGACCAAAAGGGCAAATCCAAAAGAGAAACAGTCCAAAAAAACAGGTGATGTGTTCAGTTCACTAGTCATGGAATCAGAAGAGAAATGCTCAGTAAACCAGTAGAGCAGCAATACCTCACAAAGAAGAGAGCAAACCAGGATCCTTTTAAAGCCTGAAGCAAATGAACACAGGTGTGCTGCATTAGGGGCAGAGGCCTGTGACTGGTGGAAGGGGTGACATCATGGTAATAGGAATTCTGGGAGATGGAGTCCTGGAGCGTGTTAGGCACGGGAGGAGAACCCGGAAGAACACTGTGGTTGGTTAGTGTAGTGGGTAACACCTCTGCCTTCTACACTGTAGACTGGGGTTCAATCCCCTGCCTGGGTAAAGACCCTACACTACACCAATAAGAGTCCTTGGGCAAGACTCCTAATACCACCTTCTCCTACCTGTGTAAAACAATCAAATTGGAAGTTGCTCTGGATAAGAGCGTCAGCCAAATGCCATAAATGTAAAACATTAGAGTTTACCCAAAATAACTAAAAAAGTTTTCTTAATTTTTCAGTTCTGCATATCAGTTTGGTAAATGCTACAGAATTTAATTTTTGACTCAATTACCCTGCTACTCTTTCCATCACACAATCCCATCAGGCATTTTCTCCACCAGGGCTCCCACTTATGAATGGCTACACAATTGGGGTTCAAACTCAGAATCTCCTGTTGGAGTCAAAATTTTGAATCACTCAGATTTCATATCCTCAAATGTTGAATGCACTGTAGAAAATATTTGCTATTTAAACTTTGAAAACTAGCAGTGTCACATGTGCAACTGTCCAATAATCCATTCAGCATCAGGAACTTGTGAGTTTGAAGCCCAGCAAAGCCCCAGCTGTCAATATCTGGAGCCCAGGAGGAGAAAATGGCCTGATGGGTGACTGTGTGATGGATTGGGTTCCAGCTGGTGGGACAACTGAGTAAGAGAACAAATTTAATATTGTTTACCTTTATACCTTATATCTAAAACTGAACATTAAGGGAACTTTCGACTAAACTACGAAGTTTGTGCTGGGTGAACTCAGTTGAGTTGACTCGACAGGTGTCAGGTGTCTGGTTACCTTTCCCCCTCTGAGCTGCACCTGTGCTCCGAAGCCCAGCAGCATCTGCACCACCTGAGGCTTGCAGTTCTGCACAGCGATGTGAAGCGCTGTCTGGCCGTCTTTAGTGGTGGCGTCCACATGCGCCCCCTTCAGGAGCAGAGACTTCACTACAGCTGCGTGGCCCCGCTTTGCAGCCGCATGCAGGCACACCGCACCTGACTACCAGAAATAACACAACAATAACAAATCAGAGTAACATGATATTTTATTAAATGTAGCACACATTATGTGGAGATATTTCACCCCATTCAAATCCTGTTTATATATATTACAACATAAAACCTATTCAGTAACTATATGGGCTACAAGGCAAACTGGCCAAGTTATTGTCAATTTATAGAAATGTGTAATAAAAGTTTTGGACCTCATATAAGAGCTTAAGCTTGCATTAATAAAGTCAATGAACCGGTGCTTCCTGAGATTTGCTACTCTATGCTAAAAGAAAGTCTGACATAGCTTGTCAGGTTTGATTGTTCCACAGCATTGAACAAGTTAATCCAATACAAACCACATTTTCCAGAAAAGAAACTATTTATTTCATTTTTCGTGATGTTAACTGTTCTTTTAACCACTTATTCTCCAGGGTATATTTTGGTTTGTCCACCTGAGTTTACATGCCCAAATCGTAAGGCAAATTATTCAGTACCTGCAAGAATTAAATGTACATTTTTATTTTATTTACTTATTTATTTCGTAAAAGCTCCCCTCAAATTAACAGAATGTGTTATGATCACACATATCGCTACATGCTTACAATTTACTGCTGAACGCCAAAAATCTCGGACGCTCTTTGTGTTATTTTATAAAAATCATTTTTACAGAGTTTATCACTGAAGAGACGCCGTCTGTTTATAGTTTATAGCCCAGATTTGTGGAAAAACGGGTCGACTTTCGGTTCAGCTTCTTCTATTATAAGGGTTTAAAATGACATCACCGTCTATTAGACTGGAAAGAAAACAGTTACAGCTTCATAACGACGCCCAGCTTCTGAATGTAGCTTATGAAATAGGAAAGTTATGAAGAATATGATGAGGTGCGTTTTGGAACCACCGGTGGTTCCAAGAAGTTTAAGAGGCTACACCAAAATGAAGAATCAAGAAAACTAGATCAGGCCCTAGATACTATGAAGCCAACAAACTAGTCATTTTTAATGGGCCATTTCACGGAACACTCACTTTGCCTTGTTTTCTGTTTAGAATAAACGATTCATACAGTATATAAAGAATGTTTCAACAAAGTTTCAGAACATACCATCGACCAAGCCCGTATAGTCCTCAGATGAAAAGTGAGCCACAAAGGCAGCCCGTTTTGATATCATGTTCATGTATTTGTGATGCGCATTTACACATATCTGTCTTCAGCCTACAGCAGTTTAGACTTGCCCAATCATGCTGAAGATATAAGGAACGTTTCAGTCCAGACTGCTTTTTGAATGAGGTATAATACAGGATAACCAATGCACATATCAGCCTTAAAGGCACAGTAACAACAACAACCTAGATACACTAGAAAATGCTCACGCAAAAATAAATACTGACTTTATGTAACAGATTATATTATTGAGGGTAAAACATATAAAGCACGTAAATGTAAGACACAGGCCCTTTAATTCCACCCAAGTTTGATATTTATACATGTTGCGTTCGATGTGTTGGAGTACCTTCACGTCCAACTAGCTGCTGAACCCACTTTTCCCACCTTATAACGTTCTGTTATAATTCCAACACTGGATGTTCCAGTATAGAAAATATATCAGCCAGTCTTGGAAGACCATGAAGCTGCAGTACCTTGTTTGGCATGTGTAAAGGAACTCCTTTCTTTAGGAATGTGAGAGCAGTCTCTGGATGACCGCACTGGGATGCAATGTGCAGTAGTGTGCTCCCGTCCTGCACCAGAGAGACGGAATTTGTAGGCAACAACCAAGTATTGTACATTCAACCTGTTAACAGACTATAAGACACTGACCTTAGTTCTTGCCAACACATTGGACTTGAATTTCTCAGTGAGGATCTCAACCACGTTGGTGTGACCTCGCTCTGCTGCGATGTGCAGAGGGGACCTATCCATCTGGAGAAGTGTGACAGAAGATAAATGATCTTTGAAAACATATAGGGTCTTAAAGCTGTAACTTTACCGAGAATTCCAAGTTATTCCAGGCTGTAATACTAGCAGTTGCACCCACCTGTAACACTAGCATTCAATTGTGCAAATACAGCTTGTAATGTCAATAGAAATGAATTGACTGGCAAAAGGGGGGGGGGGGGGGGTGCTCCATCCAATACCTTTGGGATGAGTTGGAGTGATCCAGAAGTGACCATCCAACATCCCGTATCTGACCTCACTAATGCTCAATCCAATCCTCACAGCAATGTAAATGTGAAGCCTTCTCAGAAGAGCAGATATCAGAACAACAAAGCTGTCTACAAAAAAGATCTGTATGGCATTTAATGTGTTATGGTCATTCCGGAAAACCCCAAAACTCCTGGACAGCGTAGGCTGGGCTATGTCTGTGAATACGAAACGTTTATTATGCCTCAATAAGGAATATGTCTTCAACCCCACCTTATCTGCGATGTTGGGGTTAGCTTTGCTCTGGTAGAAAAACTTCAGCATTGCCTCATCGCCCTCCCAGGCCGCTATGTGAAGAGGAGTCTGTCCTGCATCCTGTAAGAATGAAATACCAGACCAGACAGCTCACCTCTAATGCATTTTATTGAAGGGGAATTCCACCATGTTTTCCATAATTAACCATTGTTGCGTGTGTGTGTGTGTGAGGGTGGACAACATGGACTGGCTGCTGACTGGCTACAGCTGCTGAACCTTACGCTGATATTTTTAAACATTGGTATTTTTATATACATTTTTATGGCTATATTAATTAAAAAAAACAATAATGAGGATGCACAATACTGAATATAATGACATAGAACACAACACTAAACACCGTACAGAGCAATACATTTCTACAGCCCTCATCGTTTATGGTTGCCCTAGTTACTCTGCTCTGCCTTATGGAACTGACCCAGGCCTGTTGTCTGACTACGTTTTATGCCTCTACTTCTACGAGTAAAGTCTTCTTTGTGCTTTCAGTCCGCGAGCGTCTGATTTCTGGTGACAAGTTACACATTCTCTCAGACTAATCTGTCTTTTATCATCATCAGCATACAGAAGATGTGTAGGTTCACTGGTGGTTTTGGAAAGTGAATAAAATGGCAATATTTGTGTTGTAGACATTGTGACCCCTGGTTCCTATCACCACCACTGTAAAGAAATCAGTAGGTCAGTAAGTTTCTCCACAATAACCATTTCACTTCAGGCCTTTCTGAATGACTATTTCCATCTCAAAGCTTAAATTATGCAAACAGTTCTGATGCCAGTCAAAGCCAAATACACACCTCTCAGCAACACAAATCCCTCCGCGTTATCCCCCCTACGGTCAAATCAAAGTGACCAAAGTGAAATCTCAAGTAAAGCTTTATTAAGTAACTAATAATGAATGAATTTAATCTGTCTGATAAGCCATTTGGAAAAATTGGGTCTTAAGTGTGAGACTGTGTATAGACTCTGTGTCTGTGAACACTGCCTTCTTACATTTTGGGAATCAAGACTTGAGCCGAACTCCATCAGCACTTTGGCCATTTCAACATCCTTCCGTCGGCAGCAGATATGCAGAGCTGTGTCTCCGCTTCCCTATGAGCAGAATACAGTCAGCGGTTAGACTCCAGCAGACCTGTTCACCTATTTCAGTTCAGCAATATGATCAACTTCACACAAAGGCTGTCAGATGGGATCACAAATGACATGTTCCCCTTGTTTTTAGTCTAATTTCCAGATATATTCCAACTTTTAAGTAAATGATTAACGTACAAATGTAGCAAATAGCAGATTTCCAAGTCAATGCTATGCCTTTTAAATCCCCCAGGGGGCACTTAGTATTAATTATCAAATGACCGAAAAAGCACACAGTGTTCAAACCAATGATTCTCAGCCATGGGAGGGCGGGGAGGGGTTGCTGCTAAAAGATCCCAGGTAAAAGATGCCATGTCCTCCTCAGCATCTTAAGTTGGTCTGACTAGCTTCTGTGTTTTAGCACACGCTCATCTTAAGGGCAGTCTTCCTAGCTGTAAGGGCCCAGCCTGCACTGGTGGCTGCCAGCAGAGGGCAACAGCGGCAAAGTGCCATAAGTTCAGGGAACTCCAATTTCCAGAAGCTCTTGGGCTGATTAGGCCCAACCTGGCACACCTGTGGACTCCTCTGCTTAAGGCTGTTCCAAACAGCAGCCCTTTGTCACACCTTTGTAGAGGGTTGAAATTAGCCTAGGTGGGAACTGAAGCGAAAAGAAAAGAGAGAATAAAAGAGAGAAATTGCCTCACAAATAAATTTAATACACAAAAGAAGGCTTGAACAACTTGAATAACTCATCAGACCGCCAATCAGTACATCCGCGTACTTAGTATACCAGTACTTAGTACTTAGTACATGTTAGTACATCGGAGCCTGGCACTGAGCCCCCTCAGTGCCGACGTGCACAATCACCAAATTCACACTCCATCACCTCAATAAATTCATTTAAGGCCTTTTCTCACAGCTTTTCCTCCCTGAACTTGGGTCTGCCTCCCTGCCGTCCTGTAGCGCTACCTCAAACCTTTGTCTTATTAGACATGAAGACCTGCTGCTTTAATGCTGAGTCACTGTAAGATTTCCCTGTAAACTGATCTGATTAGGGCTGAACAGTTATCAGTCTTAAGGGTATTTTATTTCTAACCTACATCATTCAAAGTTTTCATAACGTTTTAATGCAGGAAGGATGGAGTTCATGAACTGGCAGTCTTGTGAGCCACATTCAGTGTTCAAGCCTCAAGCCTTGAAAAATGGATGTGTTGATCTTTTCGGTGAAAAACAGGAAAATAAATGCATTTATGCATGGGAATGAAATAAGTAATGGCCACGACTTAGTAAGGCACGGGAATGAAATAATTAAGTAATGGCCAAGACTTAGTAGGGCGTTGGGATGAGATAATCAAGTTGTGACCATGACTTAGTAAGGTGTGGGAATGAGAATTAAGTCATGGCCATGACTTAGTAAGGCATGAGAATGAGATAATTAAGTAATGGCCATGACTGAGTAAGGCGTGGGAATGAGATAAGTCATGTCCATGATTTAGTAATGTGTGGGAATGGAATAATTAAGTCATGGCCACAACTTAGTAGGGTGTTGGGATAAGATCCTAATGCGTGGCCATGACTTAGGAAGGTGTGGGAATGAGAATTAAGTCATGGCCATGACTTAGTAAGGCATAAGAATGAGATAATTAAGTCATGGACATGACTTAGTAAGGTCTGGGAAGGAGATAATCAAGTTGTGGCCATGACTTAGTAAGGTGTGGGAATGAGAATTAAATCATGGCCATGACTTAGTAAGGCATGAGAATGAGATAATTAAGTCATGGACATAGCTTAGTAAGGTGTGGGAAGGAGATAATCAAGCTGTGGCCATGACTTAGTAAGGTGTGGGAATGGGATAATTAAGTCATGGCCACAACTTAGCAAGGTGCATTATTTTTATTTGTACAGGATGTCGCCAGTGGGGCTCTGTACAATCACAATAATGATCAGAAAAAACGGATTTTTTCACCAGGTCATTAGTCCCTGGACTATTTTCATCTGTTGTACCTTCTCCAATGCGTACGCCTCCAGTGAACACCCTGAAAAGCTAGTTTACTTTTAAATAATACTGTGCTATATAAACCTCTTTATAATAAACAAATAAATACATTTATTCAGCTCTTTATTCCGGTAGTAAAAGTGTCACCAAGGCCACAAGGCAGCCTTGACCGAAAATCCGTAAACCTCGAAAGCAAACACACAGGCTACAACACAACGACCAGAACTCTGGCTGAGGGCTGATGGGATGCACCAAGAAAGAGATCTATGAAAACATACTGAAGATTTTTATAATCACCACTGAATAGATATTTAACTGCATGCCATTTGAAACATTTACAGTCAAATCCGAATCGTTTTATTTTTCCTCTAAGAAGGCGGTACAAGTGTTAGATTCCCACGGCTCGGGAGGCAACTTCATCACTCACCCAGTATGAAGCCATAAACTGAAAAGCAAGAGTGATATTACTCTTCAAAACCACACACCAATCCCAGAATTCAGTGGTTTGGTAAACGTTGCTTTCCAACACATTACACCGAGCGTCGATCCGTTATTCCATTGACGTAAAACCATTGTTTATAACGTGCTTGTGAACTATGCCGGCAGCGTCACCTCATCGTAACTGAATGTGATTCAGAAAGCCTTTTTATACGCGACTACAGCCCGTCCTGAGAAGAAAACAGCTGTTCATCACCAAAGGTCAAATCTTTTCAGGCAGATCTGCTCATTTGATGGGGTTAACTCATTTAACACCAGTATGACTCAGTACAGAGTGGAAAATCAATAAAAGTTGTTATTAAAAACATCTATTTTATCTCCTCAGGCGCCTTCCATTACAAGGGCTTCATACCTGATGGACAATGATGCACACACTTGACTTCACTTATATCTGAGGGGAATAAAGTGATCTCTGGGCGCGAGGCTCTCTGTGACACTTCGCCGGCCTTACTGTTCTCTGAGCGTGGAGTTGGGGCTCTGTTTGGCCCGAGAGGAGCTCCTTAACGATTCCAACATTTCCCGCCTCGACAGCCAGGAGCAGCGGAACGCAGCCATCCTGGATGAGGAAAAGACAGAGAAGTGGAAACAATGAAACACTGTTCATTTGATCTCACAGCAAAAAGCCACAGTACGCCAAAGCCAGAGAACATACAGAAAAAAAGCTCTGTATATGACACTGAACCTCCTCTGCTGACTAATCACTTAGCCATACAGCCATAAACACAGCTGAAGTAATTTGATGAGAAATCAAATACATACAATTTTCCCCCCAAATACAGCCCACCAGCCAAGACTCGCTTGGTGTTGGCAAAAATACTACAAGGCTAATGTAGCTAACGAGTAACAGAATCTTATACGCCACTAATTTGCTCCGTACACTCTGAAAAACATCTTTTCTTCAAGGGGTCTTTAAAGAAAATGGTTCTGTATGGAACTGTGAACACTCAAAGAACCCTTGGCATGATTAAAGGATTCTTTGCATTGTGAAATGGTTCTTCAGACTTGATGGAGAATGTGTGGTACATGGTTCTATATAGAACCTTTTTGAGATCCTAATGCATGGCCACGATTTAGTAAGGTGAGGGTGAGATCCTAATGCATGGCCATGACTTAGTAAGGTGAGGCCAAGAGATCCTAATGCATGGCCACGATTTAGTAAGGTGTGGGGATGAGATCCCAATGTGCAGCCACGGCTTAGTAAGGAGTGGGCATGCAATCCTAATGCGTGGCCACGACTTAGTAAAGCGTGGAAATGAGATAATTAAGTCGTGGCCACGACTTCAGTAAAGGAAAATGGTTCTGTACAGAACTGTGAACACTCAAAGAACCCTTGGCATGATTAAAGGATTCTTTGCATTGTGAAATGGTTCTTCAGACTTGATGGAGAACGTGTGGTGCACGGTTCTATATAGGACTTTTTGGAAAAGCGGTCCTAATAGCACCAAAAAGGATTCTGCTATTGTTATGATACAAGCTTCTTAAAACAGAAGAACTGGTTTTATATAGAACTATCTAGAGCACTTTCTTCAACCATTTTAAGGGGCAAAGAACCCTTTATTCATGCCAAGTGAGTCAACCGTGAGTGTGATCGTTCTATATAGAACCATTTTTGTGCCAGATTTTAGTCGTTGCTCATGTTTGTGCAAATTACAAGCAAAATTAAGATTAAGTGAAACCTTATTAGTCCCACAAAGGGGAAATTAACCCATCCGCGAAGTGAAACACCACATACACTCTAGTGAGCACACACACACTAGGGGGCAGTGAGCACACTTGCCCGGAGCGGTGGGCAGCCCAATCTGCAGTGCCCAGGGAGCAGTTGGGGGTTAGGTGTCTTGCTCAAGGACACCTCAGTCACGTGCTGTCGGCTCTGGGGATTGAACCGGCGACTTTCAGATCACGAGGCTGGTTCCCTAACCTCCAGCCCACAACTACCCCAAAATTAAAATTGCATTTAAAAATACATATTTAAGATTCTGTGCCTACACAGAACATAATTTTACCACACAGTGTCTATAATTAAGTCATTTTTACATATGCAAATTTACAGTAAATTACTGGCGACTGAGCTGCATTGCCTTTACAGTTGCTATGTACAAATCCAGAAGATTCCTTTTTTGTAATTTAATTACAGCTTAAGTAGAAGACAGCAATCATGTGCTTCTGATGACTGTGGAGTCCCAGCATACAGTCATTTTTTACTGCTATGTACTGTTAACATGGTTCAGCAGCAGCCAGTAATTTACTGTAATTTTACAGTGATTTTTTTTTTTACACAATGTAGCTAAAGGCAGAAAACAATACTATCAATCTGTAAAGCATAACCCTCCTACCCAATATGGGTTGCAACCCCGCCGGAATTTAATCCACACGCTTGTCAATTTTTAAATAGACGCCTTGGTTGATCATATTAATTTGGGGTAAGGGGAAAATTGTATACCTTACTTGGAAAACATGGATATATAGCTAGATATTTTTGGCCTACTAACTGTTGAATGGAGGTAGGACCACTACAGTTAGCAATTCCCTCAAGTAGGGCTTAGCTTATGTAGAAGAATTCACAAGACATTATGGACTTAAATCAGTCTCGAGAAAATTAGACCTCTCTCATTCTTTTCCACTAACACACTCCAACACATTTCTATAACCAAACCCCTTATTTAATCACAACACCCTTTAAGAAGCCACATTTTCCTCCTAGAATTAAAAATTAATTTGCAAATGCGGCTGATTCGACCAAGCAGAAGCTATTAGAGGCAGTGCGGAAGGGTTGGGTTATGTTGTAATTAGATTCAGGCCTGGGAACAGACCAGCGGCTCAGACAGTTCATGGCAGTATAGTAAGTGCTTTACCTTGTCTGGAGTTAGGCGAGCCTCCTTGTTGGAGAGTTTGAGCAGCGTCTGCACAGCTGCAGGGGAACCAGTGGGGCGAGAGGCAGCGTAGTGCAGGGGCAGCTGGGACTTGGGCTGAAGTTTAAAGACAAGAGAAACTGAAAGGCTGAGCAAGATCAATGCCTTTAACTCTTACAGGAGGCGAGCTATTATTGTTTTGTTAAACATCCGAGTTCCAATCATTTATTCTGTAATTTGTTACAGAATTAGTCGCATTCGCATTCAGTTTACACTCTGTATCAACAAGTATGAATTCGCATTTCTGGATTTTTTTTGCACACAGTTCAAAACCCAGTATTGGTGATCGTCTGGGGGTGCATTAGCACACATGGCATGGGTGACTTGCACATCTGTGAAGGCACCATTAATGCTGAATGATATATACAGGTTTCAGAGCAACATATGCTGCCATCCAGATGACGTCTTTTTCAGGGAAGGCCTTGCTTATTTCTGCAAGACTATGTCAAGCCACATTCTGCAATGGCATTCTGCCGGCCTGCAGTCGAGATCTGTCACCCATTGGGAACATTTGGCACATTATGAAACAAAAATATGACAAAGGAGACCCCTGTTGAGCAGCTTAAATCTCACATCAAGCAAGAATTAAAAGACATAATTTTCAAAACTACAGCAGTTGGTCTCCTCATTTAAAAAAAGAGGTTATAGTGATGAACATGCCCCTGTACCAACGTTTTTGAAAAGTCTTGCTGGCTTTAAATTCAAAGTGGGCATATATACTTAAAAAAACTATTAAACTTAATTTCAACATGTGATATGTTGTCTCTGTACTATTCTCTACTAAATACAGGGATTACATTATTTTCACATCATTGCATTTTGTTTTTATTGACATTTTGCACAACATCCTTGGAAACAAGGTTGCATTTGGTGGTGTGTCTGTTTTCTGTACTCTAGCTGAATGGACTCCGCAACTTTTGGCCCTTAAAGCTTAAATTTTGACAGCATCCTAAAAATAGTACAGACTATTTCTTCTTTAGTTTACATGTCACAAATTTTTTTGGTCTTTCTTAATTGTAAAATGCATTTCTAAAATTTAAGTTCAAAATCCCTGATTTTTCAATTTTTAACGCAAAATTTCTACTTATTTGTGAAGTTTAACATATTGTAAACATATCGTATAAAATGTGCCTTACCTTTTGAACTGGCCTCATTTCTATTTTATTTTCCCCCCATTATGTTAAATTCAGCAAATAAACTGTGATTGTTTGTTACAATGTGCAGAGGTGTGTTCACTGTCTTTGTGTTCACTTATTTTCAGTTAGAAAATCAACAAAACACCTAATTTCACCAGGGATGGCCAAACATTTGCCCACGATGATTAGTATTATTATTTTAAAAAGCGCCCCCTGCAGTTGCCTGTGTGAGGAATAAGAATGTCTGGCCTGGTGATTCGGCGGCACTTTTCCCGCCATTCGTTTTGCATGCAGGTCCCGTTTGAGTGACCCATTGTACATGACCCGTCACCCACCCCCTGCTTAGTTCCCTCCCTGCACTCTCTTTCTCTGAGTTTCCTCATTTTTTAAACACGTCTTATGAATGCAAAAATGATAATTTTCAGTCCGTCAATGTTTTAAATCAAAGCTGTAAAACGGTGCATATGAACACCAGAAATGACTCTAAGCATAACCTGACTACAAACAAAGAAAAGAACTTCTTTTGCCTCCTTAGCAGTTAGAAGTTGCTGTCAATCAAAGAGCTTCTATGAGCTGTCTGCCAAAACCTACTGTATCTAATAACAGGCTCAGTTACAGCCTGTGTTTAACTGTAAAGAAATGGTCAATGACACAAAGCTGCTGGAATCCTATCCTTCACAGGTTTTTCTCAGTGTGAAGAGAGTCTTCTGGCAGTGACCAAAAAAAGAGAAGAGAGAGAGAGAGAAACTGCAAGAAAGAGTAAAGAACAAGCAATTAAAGAGGAACATGCTGAAAAAAGTAATGCATTGAATTTACAATAGTGTACATTATTACTGAATACAATACAATCAACATAATTACTGCTAAAAGTAACGACAAGATTTTGACATAATGCACACATTTTTTATTAACGTGGAAATGATGCAGACATTTGAATGAAGTAAATATAAAGCATTACTTTCCAGTGCCCGTTTCTTACCAGCACAGTGAACAAACATACAGACAAAACGAAAAAAAGAGGAGAAAAAAGAAGAAGGCCAGAGAGATGGACAAGGACAAAGGAGTGTGCAGAGAAATAAAAGTTGATGAATGGACGAGGGGGATCTCACCCCTCCAGGACTGTTGGGATCTACTTTTCTTGCCAGGAGTTTCACAAGGTCGTCTTTGGAGTGGGCAGCAGCGATGTGTAGAGCAGTCCTGCCGTCCTGTACAACACAAAAACAGAGAAACCTCAGAACTCTGGATGGGTGTATCCTATGTGTTATAGTAGAAGGAAGGTAGGGAGACAGATAGATAGATAGATAGATAGATAGATAGATAGATAGATAGATAGATAGATAGATAGATAGATAGATAGATAGATAGATAATTTGCTTACATAAGGAAGGGTAGAGCCCAAAGGAAAAAAAAAAACAAGACTTTCCCAAAATGAAATAAATGATTAAAAGCTATAAGAGATATAGAGAAAATGTGACTCCTAACAACCACCTGGAAGACACCAAACTGCTCCCACCAGATAAACAGCACTGAAAGCTTTCATCTCTGAGAGAGAGGAGAAAATCAAGCTGCTTCAGATCTGCAAACATCCACAGGAGTTTCTGTCCATCCTACCACTGTGAGAAGATGACTCAGCGCTACGGGTCTGAAAGGATGTGTAGCTGTTCAAGAAGAACCTCACTGAGAAAAGGAAAAGAAGCTGCTGGTGTTCTCAGAACAATGGACAGACCACTCCAGACCTCACTAACTGTGTTTTGGGGATACTTGAATCGAGAGAAGCAGAAAATACTAAACCAACTTCTAAGACTGAACTGTGGAGGTGTGGCTTCAGATTTCTTTGAGAAACTGAAAGTGAGTCGCCTGAAAAAACGGAAGTTGAAATAAAGATAAAAGGGTGGACACAATAAATACTGAAGAATTGCAAATGATATTAAGTTATTGAGGCTTCTGTGAATTTTTGAAGTTTTGAAATGAATGAAGTGTGATCTATGACATATTAGGAACTGTTAAAATAACCACTGTGTTTTTTTTAACATATTGTATGTGTGATAAAGTGGTACCTGTCCTATTCCTGCTACTGTTCAGTCTTTCTTCCCTCTTTTTCAGCTCCATGCAGTTCAGTTATGGTCATTCAGCGTCTGCAGAAGTTGTGCATGATTGCTTTTGGCGGAAAGAGTATCAGTTATCACGCAAATGCTTTTGCCAACATATCTGCAGTTTGTTTTTCAAAGCCGACTGGATACTTGATGCATACTGACTGTAGGACCTCACTCACACTCATAACAGACATTCCAGTGGTGTGACCTAGGGTGACTAAGTCTCTTGTAAAAGTGGAAGGTTTGCTAGCCATCCTTATTATAGGGAGCTACACTAACCCTTTATTTACCTTAAATGGCACCATGTCAAAGTGCCAGCTTACACTTTATTTGAAGGAAACATATATAAAGGTTTTATATATATATAATATATATGTATATACACACACTTTATTTCCAAAAGTATTCACTCGCCCATCCAAATCATTGAATTCAGGTGTTCCAATCACTTCCATGGCCACAGATGTATAAATCCAAGCACATAGGCCTGCAGACTGCTTCACTAAAATTTGGAGGTCTCTAGCGATTGACTCAACATCTGCTGACCCCGCTCTGTCATTTTACGTGGCCGACCACTTCGTGGCTGAGTTGCTGTCGTTCCCAATCGCTTCCACTTTGTTATAATCCCACTGACAGTTGACTGTGGAATATTTAGTAGTGAGGAAATTCCATGACTGGACTTGTTCCACAGGTGGTGTCCAATCACGGTACCACGCTGGAATTCCCTGAGCTCCTGAGAGCTCTAATGTCTGTAGAAGCAGTCTGCAGGCCTAGGGGCTCGGCTTTATACACCTGTGGCCATGGAAGTGACTGGAACACCTGAATTCAAATGATTTGGATGGGTGAGTGAATACTTTGGGAAATAAAGTGTATATTGCCCTAACAGACAGGCCATGGAGTCTGCAGGCACAGCCAGACATGGCATCCTGATTCTCAAATGCATACGTCCAGTCTGGGAACAGGGCAGCTGGCCATGCTTTAACAGTAAAAGAATCTACTCTGCTTTTCTCATTCCATGAGTCTGAGTGTGCAAGGGAAGCCAAGGCACGGCCAGACATGCCATCCTGATTCCCAACAGCTAGAGAAAACAAGTCTTATCCTTTATATTACTACAGATGATATGTCAAAGTGGGAATGTGTAGTGCGAGAACCGTGGAGTGTGATTTATCCAGATTAAAAAAGGTTCAGGATGTTCAAAAGTAACGTTTAACGTTTAAAAGTAATGTTTAATGTTTCATTTGTTAAAGTAGGATATAAGCTCAATTTTGGACAACTGGTCATTTTCACCATGGCATGTTATTTGTGGATAGTATTTTGTTGTTCTTATGTCAGGTTTAGGCTGGGTCAGTTTGGTCAGGCCTGGGTCGGATTCAGAGTCAAAATGTTATGGTGTGTGTTGGTTCGGGTCAGGCTCGGACAGAAAATTCTCAGGTTGTATTCAGGTACAGACCAAAAATTCAGGCCTGATTAAAGCTCTACTTTCTGCTTATTGATGTCATCATTTGATAGCATTACTGCCAGATCAAATCTGTGTCATTTTTTTCAATCTTCTTATTATTTGTTTTAATAATTTGAAAATGTCTTATATGATATATGAAAATGTAATGGAAAATGTACTAAAATAATAGTACATTTTCCATGAAATAATAATATCTCACTATGTTAGCTTTTATGAATGTTAAGAATCTTTCTTGCAAAAAGTTACTTAAAATTCTCACTATTATTTAGGCTTTCTTAGGCTGCTCCCATAATCTCACTGCCGTTTCGTGAACTAAGCAAACAATTTCTCATATAACAATGACAGAATATGGCAAATTTGACTATAAAGTGGTTAGCTTTATGATTTTCAGTTGATGACATATATAATGTGTCACATAATGCATGCAGTCCAGTACAACACTGATATTCAGCTTATCCCTCATAAAATTCCATCATCCCCCTGCGGATGCTAAGCTTAGTAATGCTGAGATGAATAAATGGTCATTACATTGATTTATCAGTCTACTCAGGCTTTAGCAGAGCTCAGTAACGCTGAGATTAATAACTGATCACATTGATTTATCAGTCTACTCAGGCTTTAGCAGAGCTCAGTAACACAGATTAATAACTGATCACATTGATTTATCAGTCTACTCAGACTTTAGCAGAGCTCAGTAACACTGAGATTAATAACTGATCACATTGATTTATCAGTCTACTCAGGCTTTAGCAGAGCTCAGTAACACTGAGATTAATAACTGATCATCACATTGATTTATCAGTCTACTCAGGCTTTAGCAGAGCTCAGTAACGCTGAGATTAATAACCGATCACATTGATTTATCAGTCTACTCAGGCTTTAGCAGAGCTCAGTAACACTGAGATTAATAACCGATCACATTGATTTATCAGTCTAATCAGGCTTTAGCAGAGCTCAGTAACACTGAGATTAATACCCGATCACATTGATTTATCAGTCTACTCAGGCTTTAGCAGAGCTCAGTAACACTGAGATTAATAACTGATCACATTGATTTATCAGTCTACTCAGGCTTTATCAGAGCTCAGTAACACTGAGATTAATAACTGATCATCACATTGATTTATCAGTCTACTCAGGCTTTAGCAGAGCTCAGTAACACTGAGATTAATACCCGATCACATTGATTTATCAGTCTAATCAGGCTTTACAGAGCTCAGTACTTGATTTCTGGATTCTGAATACATATTCCAAATACTTGTATTTTGATACATTCCAACCCTGCCAATATATGTGACTGAACTCTGTTCTAATTGGCCACCCTCTATTATTCAGGCTGAACCACTCCTTATAACTTCAGTGTAAAAGCATGGAGCTAAACTGCTGTAGACTAAAACGGCAGATATATGTAACTAGACTATATTCAAACATTCCCAGATTCTGAAGCTACTCTAAGCAGGTGGTGCCTTAATGTAATGTAATGGAAGTCTCACTCTGATTATTTTCTCAGTAGAACTTCACTTTTCATGATTTATAACACTAAAGGTATACTCACTCACTTATATAACTTCATAGTGAGGTGAACCACAGAGAAAACACCCAGAAATCTTTGTAAGATGATCTTGCTACATTGCTGTCAAATACAGTCCAGAGAAGCCTGATAAATAGGTGCTATGGATCAACTGCCGGACTGAAATGCAATCTAAGCCATTTATGAAGGGTAAGCAGAGGCTGAGCCTCTCCATGAGAGCATTCCAGCAGGGTTACCATGCCAACATCAGTGATGGTGAATGTGGTTTGGGCAGGAGAGCTGGTGAGAATGCCAACCGCAGACCACCTAAAACATCACTCAGCAAAATGCACCCTTTATTGAGCTTTGGGATTTCCCCCTCATTCATCCTCCTCAGTATACACGTTTCTACCTCAGTCTTATTAAAAACAGAGCTTGGCCAATTTGCTTGTGCTCTCTATCATCAGTGTTCATAAACAAGCAGTGGCAATTCAATTTTTAAAATAGGGCCCTAGTTTTTGTTGAGGGGATAAAAAAAGCATTCAAGTTCAAAAAGCTCCATAATTATCTCATATTTCCAAATATACAACCCCAATTCCAATGAAGGTGGGACGTTGCGTAAAACATAAATAAAAACAGAATACAATGATTTGCAAATCCTTTTCAATCTATATTCAATTGAATACACCACAAAGACAAGATATATAATGTTCAAACGGATAAACTTTATTGTTTTTTGCAAATATTCACTCATTTTGAATTTGATGCCTGCAGCACGTTCCAAAGAAGTTGGGACAGGGGCGTGTTTCCCACTGTGTTACATCACCTTTCCTTTTAACAACACTCAGTAAGTGTTTGGGAACTGAGGACACTAATTATTGAAGCTTTGAAGGTGGAATTCTTTCCCATTCTTGCTTGATGTACAACTTCAGTTGCTCAACAGTCCGGGGTCTCCACTGTCGTATTTTGCGCTTCATAATGTGCCACACATTTTCAGTGGGAGACAGGTCTGGACTGCAGGCAGGCCAGTCTAGTACCCACACTCTTTTACTACGAAGCCACGCTGTTGTAACACGTGCAGAACGTAATAGGACAGTCCTTTTCCTCTTTGGCCTGGAGGGCACGACGTCCATGATTTCCAAAAACACTTTGAAGTGTGGACTCGTCAGACCACAGGACACTTTTCCACTTTGCGTCACTCCATCTCAGATGAGCTCGGGCCCAGAGTGTTCTAACTAATCGTGTTGGCGACTGGAATAATGAAGTGAGACGTCATTTCGTTTCAACTGTTTACTGAAATGAAAACCTTAACATATTTACAGCGGGAGGTTGGCCTGAAATGTCTGCATCCTTAACAACAGAAAAAATAGCCGCCGCCCCTCAAGAATCACTGCGTGTATAACGTAACACGCGCAATGTCCCGTGGGTAATGAAGTCCATTTCCTATGTACATTCCCAAATAAACTGACCTACAGTCTCCTTTTAATCTATTAACATATCTGACACATGAACTGTTAATCTTAACACTAACTTATGAATGTTGCTTTAACTAGTATTTTAAATCATGTGTTCTAAGTAAATTCTCTGCCTAACAAATAAATTCTCAACATCCTCCCCCCATAAACTACTGTTTATACTATTTCCAAAGGATACAAAAGCTGGATGGGCCTCCGCAGAACAGTCCCTGTGCTGGTGCGGACTGCACACGACCTCACCCGGCCATCATGACCAGGAAACAGCTCTTCGATTTTCCCCAGCTTCCAGCTCTGCCTGGGGGCGTTGTCTTCTCCGATGAGTGCAACATCGCCAATCTTCAGCGAAGAAGGCTGTGGGGTGTCGCAGCGACGGGCTGACTTCATATCCAGCAGATATTCCTTCTGCCAGTGGTTCCAGAAGTTGGTCACGAGTCGTTGTCTGTAGCGCCACCTCTTGGTCATCTCCTCCTTATTGGCTGTTTGATGGTTGATCTCAGCTGGAAATGACTTAGGAGGCAAGCACGTCAGTCTCTGACCCACCAAGAAGTGGGCAGGGGTCAGTGGCTCTGGCTGGTCCACATCATTGGGCACATAAGTGAGCGGTCTTGAATTTATTATGGCTTCAGCTTCGGTCAGCATGGTGCACATCTCTTCAAAGTTGAGTTTAGCTCTGCCAAGCACCTTTCTGAGGATGATTTTGACTGATCTAACAAGCCGCTCCCAGAACCCGCCCCACCAGGCTGCTCTTTCAGCGATGAACCGCCAGGTGATGCCCTTCTCTGAGAAGAACTCTCGTAGTTGTGGATCATTAATTCGTTGCCAGAGCTCCTTCAGATCTTGATCTGCTCTCTTAAACGTCTTGGCATTATCTGAATAGATCACCTTACATAATCCTCTTCTGGAGATGAATCGTTTCAGAGCTAGTAAGAAGTGCTCCGTGGACATGTCTGAGACCAACTCTAAGTGGACTGCTCTGGTTACAGCACACGTGAACAGTGCTATGTATGCCTTCGCCATAGAGTTCTGGATCTTCACATAGAGTGGCCCGGCGAAGTCCACGCCGGCAACCGCGAAAGGTGGTGATTCTGTTATTCTGTCCCTTGGCAACGGTGCAGTAGTCTGTTGTCCAGGCTTTGCTTTGAATTTCCTGCAAAATACACATCCGGACACCACCTTCCTTACTACCTGCCGTGCCTTAAGAATCCAATATTTCTCTCTAGTCTGCACTAAAGTGTCTTGTACACCTGCATGGCATATTTGCTCATGTTGATTCTGCACCACCATCTCTGTGTATTTGTGTTTGCTGGGCAAAATCCAGGGGTGTTTTTCTCTGTAAGAGAGATCAGAATGTTGTAGCCGTCCTCCAACACTAAGCAACGCATCTTCATCCAGAAATGGTCTGAGCTCTCGTATTCTGGAGTCAGTGTTGGGGCATTTCCCTGCTATCAGCAGATCCATTTCGGAGCTGAAACTCTCTCGCTGAATCACCTTCGTCCAATAAATTTCTGCTTCATTCAGCTCTTCCGCTGTCAGTTCACCACTCACTTTGGATCTTGAGCGTGAGTTGGTGATGAATCTCTTGATCCAGGCTGTCACTCGGAGCACTGTTTTTAGTTTGCTGTACTTCTCTAGACATAAGGCAGGACTTAGGAAGTCTGGCTCTTGCTGAACAGCCTGTACCGCAATCTGGTATTTGGATCGGAGTTCAGATTTAACCTCCTCTACCTGAACATCTTCCTGAGTACTCTGAGTGATCAGCTGTCATTAGAACACAAGGTCCATTCCACCACAATGTGCTCTGCTTCAGGTCTCGTACAGTTAGACCTCTGGTGGGAAGGTCAGCTGGGTTAAGTTTCCCCTTGCAGTGAGACCAGGACTGTGGGTCGGTTAGAGTCTGGATTTCGGTGACTCTATTCGCTACAAACTGTTTCCACTTATGAGCAGAGCTGCAGATCCAGTGCAGAACTATCATTGACTCTGTCCACAGTCTGAGTTGTGTCTTGTCTAGCTGCAGCGCTTTCATGAGTGTGTTCCCCAACCTGGCTGCTATCACAGCACCCATCAGCTCCAGTCGTGGCAGGGTCATTCTTTTAAGCGGGGCCACTCTGGACTTGGATGCGACCAGGCTTATGGTCACTTCTCCTTCCCTTGATTCTCCTTCGATGTAAGCGACTGCACTGTAAGGTCTTTCGCTCGAATCACAGAATACATGTAGCTTTAGCACTTGGTTGCTCTGCTGTAGTTTTGTACCATCGTGGGATTGACACCTCGTGCAGTTGAGGGAGCTCTGAACACCACTGTTGCCACTTCTTTGTCAGATCAGGTGGCAGCTCCTCGTTCCACTGGAGCCCTCTCTCCCACATCTCTTGGAACATGCACTTGATCCTAATCGTGAAGGCTGTCAAAAATCCCAATGGGTCAAAGATTCGAGCAGAAGACTGCAGAACACTTCGTTTTGTGTTTTCTCTTTCCTTCAGAATATCTAGCAGCCCTCTGAGGTCGAACACAAAGTCATCAGTGGCCGGTCTCCACACCAAGCCCAGCACCTTCAGAATGGACCCGGGTGGTTCTTGCTGAGCAGCGCAATCCATCGAGCCTTCCTGCCATTTTTCTTTGAGCACAGAAGAGTTCGTCATCCATTTGCATAGCTCCATGCCTGCTTCATACATTATGTTCTTGGCCGTTTTTGTCACTGTGTAGGCCTCTGTCGCCTCACTTGAACTTGAAATAAAGTCATCCACATACAGTGAGGATCTGATTATTTCTAACACCTTCGGGTGTTCTAATTCGTACTGTCTCAGATGCCTCCTAATGGTGGCTGCGAGTAGGAATGGGCTTGACGAAGCTCCAAACACCACCCTCGTCATTCTGAGCATGCGCAGCTTCATGTCCTTCTCCTGTGTTGGTGGCCCTGTGAACCACAGGAATCTTATGGCGTCCCGATCTGTTTCTGTGAGTGAAATCTGCAGAAAAGCTTTCTTAATGTCTGCAATATAAGCAACTTCATGCAGTCTAAACTTGATCAAGACACTCATCAGATCTGGATTCAGATTGGGACCGGTTAAGAGACAGTCGTTCAGTGAGGGACTTCCCTCTTCGTGGGATGAAGCGTCAAATACAACTCGCAGTTTTGTTGTCGCCTTGTCTTCCCTCAGTACAGCATGATGGGGTAAGTAGTATGTCTGACTGTCCTGCAGTGATACACGCTCCTTTGGCACATCCTCAGCCATTCCTTGCTTTAGGTAGTCTTCCACGACTTCGTTGTATCTGCTGTACAGTGTGACATCTTTGCTTAGTTTCCTTTTTAAACTCTCCAGTCTCCTTTTGGCTATGCGGTAGTTGTCTTGAAGTGGTGGATGATCTTGTCGCCATGGCAACTCCACTTCGTAACGCCCATCTTTGAGAATGGAGGTTTCTTCAAACCGCTGCAATGCCTCCGCATCCTTTGGGCTCTCAGGCTTCTCACTTGTGATGCCCAGGGACTCGAGCTCCCAGAATGCATGCAGTTGTTTGTCCATCTGTGCATCGTTGCGGAGCAGTATGTTCATGCACGTTGACTCTGTCATGCTGGACACTGCCATTGGGCCTTGTACTGCCCATCCAAATGTGCTCTCTAGTGCCACTAGGCTCTTGGTCAGACTTTCAACTCGGCCTGACACTATCGGCCAGTAATAATCAGAGCCAATTAGCACAGAAAGTCCAGGTTTATCATCTCCATCACAGTCAGCTAATTGAAGACCTCTTCTTTTCATCTCTTTCTGTATGTGTTCACCTGGAACCTTCATCAGTGCTGTGCACACTTGTGGGGTCACAACAGCTTCTATTTCGATTCTCTGCTGCTTATCCCACACATTCTCCAAGCTGAGCTTCACTATGTTGCGACTAACCGTCGTTGGAGTAGAGGAGCCAAATGTGTGAAGAGTAAGCGTTCCTTGTCTGGTAACAGGTAGCTGTAGCTCCTTCACTACATTCTTATGCACGAAACTCCCCTGACTGCCTCCATCTAACAAGCAGCGGACCATCTTCCTGCTTGTGGGTCCTATGGCCCATGCCTTGGTGGTCTGTAGCAACACTGTGTTCTCTGTTTCTCTGCTTGGGGAATTACTGAGGTTATGAGTGTGTCTCTGTTGGTCGACACATCAGGTGGGGGTGCCAGATTTTTCTCACAAACGGCTGCATGATGCCTGCCACCACATGTGGCACATGACACGCCCTTCGTCTTGCAGAACTTGGCAATGCGTTTGGACCCTAGACACACAAAGCACCTGCCTAGCTTCTTCAGTTTTCCTTTGCGTGCTGGTACATCGTGGTCTGGACATTTCTCAGCTTTATGTTCAGCACTATCACAAAACAAGCAATTGTTTACTTTCTGTTCAGTAACGTGTAGCGAAGCTGCAGATGTCATGTTTGGTTTCTTTACTTTCATGTCACTAGATGAATGTGACTTACTGTTTAGTTTGTTGGTGAACTGGTTTTCTCTCTGATTAAATGATTTCATCATTTGTACAGTTCTCTCTCGAGTCTGAACCTCTGTCTGAAGGAATTTAAGCACATCAGCCACTTTCCACTCATCGTTGTCACCTCTTTGACGGCTGTATTCAAGAGCCATGTCATCTGGCATCATCTGGAGCAATATTGGGCATAACATTCCACCATAGGTGTCTGATACCACTCCTAATGATTCTAGGCTTCTGGTTTGAACTTCACATTCATCATACAACTGTCTTAAGGCAGTGACATCAGAGGATTTCTTTACAGGAGTGAGATTCAGTAGCTTTGACATGTGAGCATTTACAATGAGGTCTTTCCTTCCAAATCTTTTTTGAAGTAAATCAGTTGCAGCATCATAATTACTGTCTGTCAGTGTGAGCCCTGCTACTGACTTTGCAGCTGTTCCAGTAAGATAAGTTTTCAGGTAGGTAAACTTCTCTTTCTTGCAGAGTGCACTGTTGTTATGAATAGCAGTCTCATACTGGCTCCAAAATTCCTGCCATGAGCTTACATCTCCGTTGAATTTGTCAATTTGTAACTTCGGCAGTCTCACTGTCTGTTTATTTGCACTACTAGCATCACTTTGACGAGTAGGCGGGGGGTTACTCACAGTCTCGCTGATCACTCGATGAGCACACGTTTTTATCTCAATGACGCGATCTCTGTACCCTTCTGCGAGTTCAATCTCCGCCTCCACGTCTTCCAGTGAAGTGTTTTCCTCCACTATGTTGTCCAGCTCACGCAAACTGTCCTCCTTTGCCAACAACACTGCTAACATCTCCCGCACACGGTTGAGATCCCTCTGTTCATCTTCCTTTCGCAATTCAACATCAATCTGGTTAATCAGTCGCATAGTGGAGCTCCGAATCGTCCGACGTTTCCATGTCGCCCTTTCTCCTTGCTCCGCTACGAGTGGTCTCTCTTCACTCTCTTCGTCAGCCATCTTGTTCTACTTCCCGCGTTTCGGCACCAAAAATTGTTCTAACTAATCGTGTTGGCGACTGGAATAATGAAGTGAGACGTCATTTCGTTTGAACTGTTTACTGAAATGAAAACCTTAACATATTTACAGCGGGAGGTTGGCCTGAAATGTCTGCATCCTTAACAACAGAAAAAATAGCCGCCGCCCCTCAAGAATCACTGCGTGTATAACGTAACACGCGCAATGTCCCGTGGGTAATGAAGTCCATTTCCTATGTACATTCCCAAATAAACTGACCTACAGTCTCCTTTTAATCTATTAACATATCTGACACATGAACTGTTAATCTTAACACTAACTTATGAATGTTGCTTTAACTAGTATTTTAAATCATGTGTTCTAAGTAAATTCTCTGCCTAACAAATAAATTCTCAACACAGAGAAGCCGGCGGCGTTTCTGGGTGGTGTTGATATGTGGCTTCGCTTTGCATGGCAGAGTTTTAACTTGCACTTGTAGATGGAGCGACGAACTGTGTTCACTGACAGTGGTTTTCTGAAGTGTTCCTGAGCCCATGTGGGAATATCCGTTACAGAATGATGTGGGTTTTTAATGCAGTGCCGCCTGAGGGATCGAAGGTCATGGACATTCAATGTTGTTCTGCCTTGCCGCTTACTTGCATCAAATTCAACATAAGTGAATATTTGCAAAAAACAATAAAGTTTATCCATTTGAACATTAAATATCTTGTCTTTCTAGTGTATTCAATTGAATATAGGTTGAAAAGGATTTGCAAATCATCGTATTCTGGTTTTATTTATGTTTTACACAACGTCCCAACTTCATTGGAATTGGCGATGTTTTTGTTAAGAAGAGAACATGTTGTTAAACATTAAGTACTCTACTTACACCATATATTATTCACTATGATTCAGTCGCAGATATAGTAAAATACCTAATTAAGAGGTTAATCATTTAAAAATGAACATAATCAGACATGAAAACTTGCAAGCAAAACAAACAAGAAAACAATGCTCTGTAGGGGGTGCAAAGGTTTGCCGACCTAAAGTGAGCACTGTGTTGAAAATTGTATTGACACTTTTTTCCTGAATTCCTGAAAAACAAAGAATGAAGTCATTGCAATAGATTGATTAAATTAATCATATCACCGTTCATCATATATATTGTCCTGCTTTCATATTTACACTTTGTTAAAAACCTATTGCTTACCATGAGGTCAATGTATACACATTTGGGCATCTGCTTATAAATTCTAAAATTAATTCTACAACTTTTAAATTTGATTAGAGGAACTCCGGCCAGTATATATTGAACATGCCTATACTGAGTGTGTAAGGGGTTTAGTGCTTGGACCCGATGATTGCCACTCGCAGTGTAATTTGAAGACGATCGTTTAGCTCTCAGCATCAATGTGTTGATTGGCTGCTAGGAAAGGTGGTTGCTCTCCTTGTTAGCAGCAGGCATCAAAAAGAAAAACTCTTCCTATCTATGAGTGGCATGTTCAGCATTGAAAGCAACACATTTCACAGAAAGCTGGTTGCATTTTCTGCTTCTCACCTTCTCATCTAAACACGTTCAGTGACACTGAGGTCTGGACTCTTCTTGAACAGCTACACATCCTTTCAGACCCATAGCGCTGAGTCTTCTCACAGTGGGAGGATGGATGTGGATGTTTTCAGATCTACAGCAGCTTGATTTTCTCCTTTCTCAAAGATTGAAAGCTTTAAGTGCTGTTTATCTGATGAGGACAGTTTTGGTGTCTAACAGGTCTTCTAGGGGGTTGTAAGGATCATTTTTTCCAAAAATCACCTGTTTGTTCACAAATTTTTCATTGACTTTCTCATTTCTTATGCAAAACTATTATATTATATTATATTATATTATATTATATTATATTATATTATATTATATTATATCTAATGTCCTTAGAAATACCTCCTGAAATATGAATGTATAATACTTAATGACTATTTTAACTGAAAATATAACAAATGAAGGGAGTTCTCTGACTTTAGAGCTGTCCTTGGAACACTGCTGTAAGGATTTGATGGAGCATTAGTGAGGTCAGGGACTGATGTTGGATGTTTAGTTCTGAATCACTCCAACTCATCCTAAAGGTATTGAATGGAGCGCCAGCACTCCAGAGAACACAGTTCCACTGCTCCACAGCCCAGTGCTGGGTGCCTTTATAGCTCTCTAGCCAACACATTAACCTCATTTTCAATGTTTACCAAAAGACAAAAATGAGTTGATTTAATATTATTTCAACCTCAGGTTCCTTGGCCTTTGCTCATTTTCTGTGCCTTCACTCTGTTCACCCCCCCACACGTTTATATTACACATGTGGTGCTGGGCTGAACCCGCAGGGAGTAAAAGTGTGGAGATGCTCTCTCCTTCACTTGGTTCTCCTCCCACAAGGCCTGCTATTTGTGTATGTGTGTGTGTGAGGGTGGACAACATGCAGGCTGCTGACTGGCTACAGCTGCTAAAGGAGAACCCTACGCTGGCCACTTGTGATATATTAAACATTGGTATTTTTACATAAATTGTTATGGCTGTATTCATTAAAAAAAATGTGGTGGGTCACCAGACCACTGAGTAACAAACACATCCACAACACACAAGAGTTAAGCATGGTGACCTGAGGCTCAATCGTGGCTGCTTCACAGTGTCCCATTTTACTGGTCAGTACTTTTCTATGTACATTATACATGCTGTTCATTTACAGTCGAATGCCTGCATCAGCGAGTGCACCAAATTGCTGAATTCAAGGGAGTCTGAATACTTTTGGACATAAAGTGTAAGTCCAGACTGAGAAAAGGGCAGCTGGCCATGCTTTACAGAAAAATAATCTACTCTGCTTTTCTCATCCAATGGGCTCTTGCATGCCAAGGAAGCCACGGAGCTCGAAGGCACAGCCTGGCATGGTATCCTATGGTATTCCTAGCAGCCAGAGAAAGTGAGTCTCCTGCTTCTTAGGGCTTGAGATGATACGTCTCCAAAGTGAACAGAGCGGGATGGAAATCTAAGTTTCCATAAAGACTTTTACCTATTATGGTAATTTGCTTCAAAATGACTGGCAGTGGATCCAATAATTACAAAGAGAAGCAGCATCCAGGAAAAACACACAGCAGTGCATGGCTCCAGTTGTGCCACATGCTGTTCATAGCTGGGGGTCTTGCCATTAACTTGTGGGAGAAAAGCGTGAGATCTCACAGATGCTGCTTGATGAAATTTGGCATCTGCATCGTCACGTTTTTGCGCATTCAACATTGCTTTTCTAATATGACTCCTATACTGGAAGAAAAATATGGTCTGAAATGTTGGTGGGGGCTAATGTCAGGAGACTACAGATCATACACAGCAAATCAAATGTAAAACTAGGCATTGTGCACCTACAATTAAAGTTATTCACTTGACATCGAATGCGTTTTATGTAATTATTAAAACAATGGAAAAAAATCTGATTAGCAGGAATGTCACACAGATACAAATTAAATTTGAATGTCATTTAAAATGCAGTGTTTTTTGTTACCACTGTGTCTGTAACGTGGGGGAGCGATGATGAGACGGACGCATATGCTGAGGGAAGAGAGATTTATTAGGGGCAAATCCATAATCAGGGTCTAAAGAGTCCTGGGTCATAGAGCCAACACAGAGAGATCATAGGGACACTACAAAAAGAAACAACACCATACAAAGACAAGCAACTAACAAGGGAAAACACAGGGCTTAAATACAAGAACAACGAGGTAAACAAGACACAGGTGGAAACAATCAAGGGCGGAGTCTAGAAACAAGGGGGCAGAACAGGGAAGAATCAATACAAGGCAGCACATGGACAAGAGCAGAGGTAAACAAAATCACATGGAGGTCTGGGAGGGGCCAATCGTGACAGTGTCATGATTCTTAGTGTGATTTGCTTAAATATTTGAGCAGCATACATCAAAGACATAAAATGTGATGTAATTAAGAATAAATATGAAATATTATTAAAAACTGCTGTTGTATAAGTCAACAAATAGTCCAGTAAAAAACATTAAAGCAACAGTTCCATTTGTAACATACAGGCAGGGCCGGTCAGCATGTCTTACTGTCTATCACTAACAAAAAATACAATCTACAATCTATTTCAGCCTTTAATTAGACTCCTATGAGAACAACTGGCAGCTACAGTGTCTTCAGACACTATTATCTGCACTCAGTACACTTCAAGTGCATATATATCCACTTCAAATTTATAAATATGAATAAAATGTATGGATTGATAGGTATAAGCAACGATTTGAAGGTTTAATAAAGGAGACTGAGGAAATTCAGTATTTCTTTTAATGCTGCAGTACTGTTTGTAGCAAAACAGCTCCATATCATGATGCTCCCACCACCATACTTCACTGTGGAGTTTGTGTTCTTGTGATCATATATGCAACCCTTCTTTTTTATAAAGATGACAAGCTGAATTACTTCCAATGTTTCTGGGGGGGGAGGGGGGGAGGGCTGCCCACTATGGTGGCTGCAGGCTGCAGCTCCTCACACTCAACAGTGACTGTAAACTTTAAAAATCTAATCAAAATATTTGACAACGTAAATTAAGTGTAGAATGAGTAGAACCAGAGTTTTAGTAGGGATGTGTTCTCCTAAACCAATAAGCCACATCCACACATCCAAGCAACAACGGTGAGTGACAGCGAGCAAAAAAGATTCCCGATATTTTCTGAAGTAACGTTGGCGTTATGTCCTCAAAAGAAATGAATGTTATCAATAGTCAAAGTCAATGTCAATGTCAAATTTATTTATAAAGCACATTTAAATACACCGAAAGCTTCGACCAGTGCTCTGCTCTTTGCTCTAGTGGCTCGGGATCAAAACACTGGCAGAACTGTGTTGGAACTTTTATTTAGACCCAGTAAATTCATGGACTGAGAGGGGATGCCAGTCAGAGGGCACAGTCATCGCAAAGGCGTCCTTTGGCAAGGTTATGCTGGAGAGGACGTGCTCACACCTGAAAGCTAGACAAAGTTTTCACGCAGAGACAATTTGATGTCAGATACAATGAAAGAAAATCCTTGAACTGTTTGCTTGAGCAATACACTGAGAATCATGGTCCTATAGTCCTCTACAGATTAGCCACATGTTCACATTGTCAACAAACTATCTTTCTAACTATCTAACTATCTCTTTCTGTTGAAAGTTGATTCTAAACAGTGGTGGGGTTGGGGTTAGGATTTGGGCCAGGTTTAGGGGTAGGACCAGAGTGAGGGTTGGGCTTGGGCTTTGGGTTGAGGTTAAGGTTAGGGTTAGGATTAAAGCAGTTTAGAGTGAAAGACAATTATGGTCAATCTAGATATTTAGTTGAATGCAACTTGAATACTGTAAGCCGTGATCAGTCACTCTTTACAGAACTAACTCTCTGTGTGTTTTCTTTTCTTTGCCGAGTTGAACAGCTGCCCATCTTGTGCGTCTGATACTGTTGATTCTTCTGCCTTGGTCAGGTGCCCAGTGCTCGCCAGCCTTCTGCACCGGCTTTGACCACCATTGAGCTTCATGCTGTACAACGCTATGTAAACCTCACCCTCATGAACTGATCGTCCTGATGCTGCTGCAGCTGCGTAAAGTAAAACTAATCTAATTAAACATTGCTCTGCCTGTTTTCCCCGTCTTGTACTATAATACTTTACACAAATGCTGTTTACTCTCCGGTGTTGATCACAGGAGTCTTGGTTCCTCCCTTTTCAGTCTTGGTTCCTCTCAAGGTTTCTTCCTCCTACTCTTTTTTTTTGCCACTAGCGACGCTCATGGGGGCTTGGACCTGGACTTTTCTGTAAAGCTGCTTTGTGACAACACCTGTTGTAAAAAAAGCTATATAAATAAACTCGCCACTTGCATTTTTTAGAACTGCTTCATGTGCTGTTTGCGTGCAGCTTAAAGCAGCCAGGTTAGTGAGTGGCCATGATGTGTAACAAACTATACAGCCCCAAAAAAAAAAACACTTAAAACATCTTCCGTCCATGAACTTTCCAATATTACTAAACCAAATGTCCAGCAATTGGTTTTTTTTATATATATATATATATATATATATATATATATATATATATATATATATATATTTATATACACGGTTGAACAACGCTGCTGTCGGAAGAGAACCTTGTATCTCCACTTTTGCAGATTTTCGGTTCTTAACATAATTTGAAAATGCCTGTTGGCCTTTACAGTGTCTATAAATTACATGCAGGATAGATCAAAAGAAACGGCCTAAAATGACTTGTAAAAAATTCTGGTTCCATTGACTTCCATTAAAAGTAAAGAAGGTTTTTCCTTCTCCTGTAAAGTGACCAAATTGGAGACATGAGGTTTTCTTCCTCAGGGTCCTCTCTGTGTGGAGTTTGCATGTTCTCCCCGTGTCTGCGTGGGTTTCCTCCGGGTTCTCCGGTTTGCTCCCACAGTCCAAAGACATGCAGTCAGGCCAATTGGACATGCTAAATTGCCCCTAGGTGTGAGTGTGTGAGTGACTGTCTGTGTCTGTCTGTCTGCCCTGCGATGGACTGGCGACCTGTCCAGGGTGTATCCTGCCTTCTACCCGAAGACTGCTGGGATAGGCTCCGGCACCCCCCCGTGACCCTGATGGAGAAGCTTAGAAAATGGATGGATGGATGGTTTTCTTCCACAAACAGTGATACGCAGTTATACGCAGCAGACGAGCAGTAAATAACAAAAAGAAAGATGTCTTATTACTTGTTTCCTCTCACTGTTTATAATAATTCATATTTGACAGCATTTTTGTAACTTTTGTGGCCATGCAATTTTTTTAAGAAGCATCCCGCGACCCTCAAAATTATGATTAATCAGTTCCAAACGTGGAGGGGGTACGTCCCCTGAACTTGCACCATACACATCAATAACTGGATGGTGATGTGATTAAAAATAGAGCTTAATATTGTCGCTATCCAAAAAAAAAAAAAAAACAGAAAAAAAAACACAACAAAAGCATGTATATAATTAAAAAAATGATCTATAAAATGGTCCTTTTACAGGAGAAGACTAAAACATTCTTGGCTTTCAATGCAAGTTTATGTAAAGAGATTTTATTCCAAGTAATTCTGGAGCATTTTTATTGGTCCACTCTTCATAAGATGCTGTAAACAGACCTCAGTCCTCTATAGCAAACACTTTGATTATGACTTCTGTAATAGTGGCTAATTCTCATTTCCTGAGTCTAATATTCCTCTAATTGTCCCCCAGTGGCCAATCCAGAGTAGCAGATTCTCTGATACCCTCCATTAGCTGCCTCACTAAAATGCTTCTGATTGAAATGACTCACATGAGTCAGATTGCTTTCAGGCACACCACTCTAGCATCAAATGTTCTCATATCAAATGTTCTGATGATGAAGCAGAAACTAATGATGGCCATTCACAAGTGTGGCTCCTGAATCCGCATCTGTGAGTACTGCACTTAAATTGCATAAATCGATGGTCTTAATATAGAAGCAAGTGTATAATTGTCTGTTCCAAACCGCTCTGTTAGACCACCCTCCGGTTTGCTCCTATAAAACGGAGCTGTCTGCATTCATCCAGAAAAAACGTTCCACTTTGAAAAGTTTCATAGACGTCCCACAGATATCGTAACCCCTGTACTTTCCTAATCACAAGGAAAGTGGTTTTATACCCTCTAGAGCAGCGACACGTGCTTGCAAAACCAATTTTACAGCCTAATGGTTCACATATGGTTCATTTTCATAGGCGTTTAATGGAGAAATCCTATGATTTCTAAGAATTTCTGCCTAATTACATTGTTGAGAATGTAATTTAGAGTGAAGTTACATGGTTCATAACAGAGACTCAGGCTTCTTTACAGTGGTGGTGATAGGAACCAGGGGTTGCCATGTCTACAACAACAAAATACAGCCACTTTATTTACTAACCAAAACCACCAGAGAACCTGCACGTGTCTTCTGAGCTTTTTACGAATGATGATGGTAAAAGGAGTTTTTTTTCTGGGGACTATTTTGCCTCACAATGCTCTATATGCACCAATCTGCCATGAATAACTTATTATTAATGAAGGCGCATTCATAGTCATTTGATGTAATACCTTCCAGTGAGGCAGCTTTTGGACATCTGGTTGCTATCCAGGGCCGGCGCTAGGGGGGGCTGAGGGGGGCATTGCCCCCCCCCCCAAATTGTGTCTTTGCCCCCCCAAGCACAATGCAAGCAACGGCTATTTTTAAAATTATCTCTGAACCAATCACAAAAATGCATTTTGCTTTACAGTGTGAAGATATTTCCTTGCTTATTCCCGATTGGCTCTTTGAGTCATATAAAAATCGGCAGACTGCCCCAGACATACTCAAATCCACACTCATACTCCATGCTAGTGGACAACCCATGACTGACAACATGTGGTCTGATGCTCTGCAGCAAAAATGTCTCCGGTGTTACCTTTCTTGTGTGTAACAACCGTGACCCCTATGGAGAGACAGAAAAGTTTATGTGATATTTATTATTCCCACAAACAGGGAAATTTCACCTCCACATTTAACCCATCCATGAAGTGAAACACCACATACACACACTAGGGGGCAGTGTGCCCAAAGCGGTGGGCAGCCCTATCCACAGCACCCGGGGACCAGAGGGGGGTTAGGTGTCTTGCTCAAGGACCTCTCACTCATGTATTGTCAGCGCTGGGGATCAAACCAGCAACCTTCCGGTCACAGGGCCAGTTCCCTAACCTCCAGCTCACAACTGTCCCTAGAAGTGGACGTTTCCACAGACATGGTGACCTTTGGTTCCTATCGCCGCCACTGTAAAGAAATCTGAGCCTGAATGTTTCTCTGTAGTGAACCATTTCACATCAAACCACTCTGAATATGTTTACATCTCAATTAATTCAGCAAATATTTTGACAAATGGGTGGGATTCCCCTTCCACATAGTGTCTGTGTAATACAACTTGCTAGGTAGTACAACATTTTTTACAGAATGATCAAAACAAACTGTTAAGAGCATTCTTGACTCATGTTGCCAACATCCTTGCTGATTTTAGTGGCTGGAAATGGTCCAGGTTAGGGTCGCTGGTGTTCAACACAAAAGAGGACGAGGCATCCCAGCGAGGTTCCACTGTAAAGGTCGGCATTAAAGCTCACCACTCTCGTTAAGTCTTCCACCCTTCTAAGCAAATGACCTTTTCCCAGACTGCCACCAGCCCCCCTTTCTAGTGGGGGCTAATGGGGTCTACCCATTAACACACACTGGCTGTTGTTCTGAACCTGCTCATGCTGGTGCTTTGGACACCCTGATGATACGCAGAAACGCTATATAATTATGGGCATCACTGCTATGCTGGAGACACGAGTAGGCAGCATTTATTTATTGAGCATTCAAATAAAGACAAGCCTAGACACCTAAAGGGGAAGTCAAACAAAGTCATTCAGTGGTTTTATATGAGGTGGTTCATCCTTTCCCATTCCACCCCTCAGCCCTACCACTTAGCCCTCGGCCCTCCGTTATGCGCGTTCATGTCTAGTGGTAGGGTGTCTCGATTTCAAGTGAGATAGAAGGGTGGGGTGAAGTGTTAAGGCTACATGGCCTCCAAACGGAGGATTTTCAGAGACTCACTCCAAACAGCGTTAAGAGAAAAAAACAAGCGCAGCACAGCACAAGCGACAAACCCCCCCCCCAAAAAACGAGTATTTTCTTTGATTAAAAATACGACAATCATTGTATTATCTTAGTTTAATGTCATTGAAATGTATAAGGATCCTTTTCTTCATAACAAGCTGTCACGATTGGCCCCTCCCAGTCTGGTTCATGTGCTTTTTGTTTTGATCTTAGTCCGGCCCCTTGTTTGGTTACTCCGCCCCTGATTATTCCCACCTGTTTCTACCTGAGCCCTGTTGTCTCTTGTTAGCCCTCATGTATTTAAGCCCTGTGTTTTCCCCTGTGTGTTTGCAGGTCTTTGAACTCTTTGTCGTTTGATTATGTTTAATATTTGTTTGGTGTGAAGTATTTGGATTTCTGTGTTCCTTTGTCATATCTGACCCCCATTCTCTCTGTGTTGGCTATTTGAACCGTTTTGACCATGACCCTGGATTTGCCCTTAACAAAAGTCGCTTATCTCAGCACGTGCGTCCGCCTCATCGCTCCCCACCGTTACACAAGCATAGAAAAATGCTAGTAGTTTGCTACTGTCTCAGTAGCTAGCTGGCTAAATTCCCTGTTCCTCCTTAAATGGCATCAGAAATGCTACACCATTTAAGGTGGAATGGGAAAATTTCAACAAAAAGCCGACAAATATCTGACTTCAGCTGACTTCATGTCACTGAAGAATTAGAGGTGGTCGATGATAAATAACTGCCCCCCCCCTGAAAGCGAATGATGCCCTAACTTTAACTAAAGCCCGGCAGCGAGGTTGCTGACCTTTACCCTACATAAAGAGCCATATGCAAAAGTTTGGGTACACCTAGTCAAAGTACACGTCCTCTACAGAGGACAAACTTTGGCATATTTTATGTCTACAACACAAACATGGTCATTGTGTTTGTGGTTAATACCTGAAAAACAAAGGAAAATGCTTTCTCTGGAGACTGGTTTGCCCTGCAGTACCTCTCACCCATGAACTGATTTGAAAAAAATATATATTTTAGGCCAAAAGCATCTCAAAAGTACTGTAAAACAATGTTTCAAATATCAAACTGCATTATTGTAGTGCTTAATAACTTTCTGTGAGGGAGCTTTTAACCTTTGTGTGGTGGTGATGTGTTTGTTACTCAGTGGTCTGGTGGACCCACTGCTTTACTGGTTGTTTATATCAATACAACCACAGAAATTGATGTACAAATACCAGATTTTACAAGTTACAAACGTTACAAATACCAAAATATCACAACTGTTCAGCGTAGGTTCGCCTTTAGCAGCTGTAGCCAGTCAGCAGCCTCTCCATGTTCTCCACCCACACATATACAAACACATACACGCACAGGCACAGACACACACACACTAACAGCAGACCACGTAGGAGGAGAACACAGTGAAGGACAGAGCACTTCCACTCTTTTATTCCCCGCAGGTTCAGCCCACCACCACATGTGTAATATAAATGTGTGGGGGGTGAACAGTGTGGAGTCACTGAAACTGGGTTATTTTATATGTTCTTCGCCGAAAATGCGCAAAGGCCAAGAATCTGAGGTTGAAATAATAATAAATCAGATTTTTTCTTTTGGCAAACATTGAAAACACCACACGAGGGTTAAGGTCTCCCCTTTTGCCTGAGAGTGCTGAGAGCTTTTGCACAGCAGAACAATCATCAGTGATAAATGTCCACCTACGGTTTGCATTGGAGGGCGTCAGTATGTACATTGGAAGTACTGGTGTGTTTACAGGTGCAGTGGATTAAAAACTGGGCACTCGCTCCTTCACAAAGATGCTCTGACTGATGCTTAGTTTCCCCTCAAAGGCTGTTTCCATTAAATCACTTAATTACCTGATAATTAAGTGCATGTGTGTTCAGTAAAACAGGGGTCAGCAACAGGCGGCTCCAGAGCTGCACGTGGCTCTTTTGCTGGCCTGTTGAGGCTCCACAGCTGAATCAGATTTTTAGGGAAAAATAAATTAATCCTCCTTTACAGTAAAATAAAGCTCTGCTGATCTTTCAACACAGTTATAACAATAAATGCTCTTCAATGCTGGAGCTCATGTAGAACTGCTATTTCACTCTTTAACCCTAAGGGTTGGCGCGTAGACTGCTGGTCACCATAGCAATGCAGACAAGTCTCGCCTAGCTAGCGGCTAACGAAAAGGCAAAGAAAAAGATTTTAGATGAAGACTTATTTACAGCTATAATCACTCCAGCTGGTTTCCTGATATGTTTAATCTGCATCGAGAAACTGTCAAACACTAAAACGCGCGAAGCTGAATCAGCTTATTATTTGAATTTTTCCGTTCCACCTAAAAAGTTGCGGCAGTTAATTTGTAATGCAATTTAAACTTCATTTAAGGTGGTGAAGCTGGTGAAGGCAAGCTGACTTTGACCTCGTACAAAATCTAATGTTTAGAGACATTTTACGAGAAACGAATCTACTGTTGTTGAAAAGTTTCCTGCTGGAGATGTGAGAAAAGTGGCTGTAGCTGAGCTAAAGCTCAAAGCAGAGCAAAGTAAGTCTGCGTTTTTATTTTTAGGCTATGCTGGCAGCACATACTGAGACGTATTTACAGCCAAGATGGTAAAACGGACATAAAATGTTGAGGCTAACAAAGTGGTTTGATTTCTCGAGGGGCCAAAATGGCTCTTCTTAATACTTGGGTTACCAACCTATATAGCATAAGCATAAGATGTTATTTTGGACGCAGCCAATGAACCAGTCTCACCTTAGCTTTTTCTCCAGGACTGACCCCCAGCTCCAGAAGCCTCTCCACTATAGCAAGACGGTTCTCTCGTACCGCAATCATCATAAGGCTCAAGCCTGACTCCTTAAAGAAAGAGGCAGAAATAGCAGCACTTCAGTGAAGTCAGTGCAGTTAGAGGCAAGCAAAACTGAAGTACACAGCTGCCTAACTTTTGTTTTGGTTTTGGTTACCATCATATACATTCTTTTGGTTTATTTTTGATTAAATGACATTAAGTTACGAAACTCATTTAGTCAAAGTCCAGCTATTGATATTAGCCTGGATTTATGCAGGTTATTGTGACTAAATGACACTTATTTATGTCACTGACACAGTCAAAGTCCATTTTTGGGTACCAGTATGGACTTATTTAGCATTATTTAGACCGTATGGCACTAATTTAAGACACTGACTTTGTTAAATTCCAGTTTTCAGTTTTTTGTTTTGGATACCAGCCTGGAAATATTCAGGTTTATTTATACAAAATGACTATAACTTATAACACCAACTTACCAGTGCAGTTTTGGATACTAGACTTATTTATGACATTAACATAGTCAAAGTTCAGTCAAGGATGTTTATATAGACTTAATTGCACAAATTTATAAAACCAACATAGTTTCAGTCCAGTTTGGATAGTAGCATAGACTTATTAAGGTTTATTTGGACTAAATTATACTAATTTATGGTACTAAATTGGCTTGGTTTTTGGGGATTTTGGATACAAGCATAGACCTATTAAGGTTTATTTAGACTAAACGACACTAATTTATGGTACTAACTTAGTCAATTTACAACTTTGGCTTTGTTTTTGGGGATTTTGGATACAAGCATAGACTTATTAAGGTTTATTTAGACTAAACGACACTAATTTATGGTACTAACAGTCAATTTACAACTTTTACTTTGTTTTTGTAGATTTTGGATACAAGCATAGACCTATTAAGGTTTATTTAGACTAAATGTTGCTAATCTGCATTCCTCTCTGTTTGTAAGCAGATTCCTTGCTACTTGTAAGGCAGCTGTTCATTATAGCTTAAATCTAAGGACACTTGAATCATAGTATCAGAATTTAAAAACGGGATCTGCAAATAATGGCTTTCTTAAAAAATCAGCATAGGGCTGATGTTTCTATCTGACAGACATTTCAAACTAACAACTGGATGGCGTATTCTTGTGTATGCTGGAGCAGCAGAACATTAGAGGAGGCTCAGCTACTGAGCATACATGTCTGCATTTGATTAATTTATATGTAACCCTACAGAGCAAAACCATAATCTCCCCGACGCTGATCCAAGTTCATTTAGTCCCAGCAGGTACAGACATAAACATCAACACATCAGCATCGGCGCACAGTTCCCACATCAGTTCATTCCTACCTAAAGAGGAACTCCGTCAGATTTTCAAAAATTTTACGCAATTAAATGTTTAAGATGTAAACAAAGTGATTCGGAGTGGTTTGGTGTGAAACGCTCGGTTCTAGAGAAACTTTGAGTCAGATTTGTTCACAGTGGTGGTGACAGGAACAAGACGTCCATCTCTAAAAGCTCCCTCACAGAAAGTTATTCGATGAAATATTTAGATATATTTAGATCTATGCTTCCTGATGGCAAAACAGTCCCCAAAGAAAACTTATTTTTTCAGGTTTATGACTTTTTTACCATCTTCAACATTACATATTACTCCAGCAAGCAGGTGAAGGCTCACGGGGTGGCTTTGGCATAGTAAATAAAATGACCATAGACATGGCGACCCCTGGTTCCTATCACCGCCACTGCAAAGAAAGCAGTCAGTAAGTTTCTCTACAATGACCTGTTCCACACCAAACCACTCTGAATCACTCTGTTTACGTCTCAAGGACTGAAGTGTGCAGAAAATTTGAAAAGTCGGTGGAATTCCCCTTTCAGTCAACTGCTCCATACAACTGAATGCACCAGACTCACCTCGTCCACTTGGCTGATGTCTGGGTCTCCCTTGTCCAAGGCTTTGAGTGTTTGTTCGAGTGCGATCCATTCTGCCCTCAGACTGAGCTGCAGCAGCCGCTGAGCGCTCCCGGCGCCCAAACCAGCACCTTCGGACATCTCAGAACATAGTCTGACCACAACGAGACCCTGAACGCTGAGTGACTCTCTAACGGCTCCCAGTCACTGGTCACTCCTGCAGGTGTCTGATGTGGAGGCTGTCTGCTCGCAGCGGGAGGTAAGAGCCTCTCTCTGTCTCTCTCTCTCTCTCTCTCTCTCTCTCTCTCTCTCTCTCTCTCTCTCCCTGACTCCGCCCACAGCGGATCCTGTTACCGTGGAAACGACCGATTTGACTCCCAAACACTCAGCTGTCGAGGCGTCCCACACGTTCAACAAACTAATGAAACTAATCTTTTCTTTTTTTGGACGATGCAAAGCTTTACACTCCTAACGACGCTAGAGCAGCTAACCAGACGCGCTAACGAAGCTCACACGCTTTTTCTTTTGGACTTTCAGAGGCGCGTCACTGACTCATGGGTACTTTTATGCAGCAAAATCATAGAATAATAGTTTTGTTTATTGAACAATGTAACATAGACATGCAGAGGGACAGAGAGTTCAACAACAACTGAGGACAAAAGAGTTACACAAGCTGAATCCCATATTAAAGGGAATATATACTACATTTTTCAAAACAGCTGTCAAGTTTGTACATTACACACAGACACACACACACACAGACACACACACACACACTGATCAGTCATAACATTCTGACCACCTCCTCGTTTCTACACTCATTGTCCATCTTATCAGCTCCACTTACTGTATAGCTGCACTCTGTAGTTCTACAGTTACAGACTGTAGTCCATCTGTTTCTCCGATACTCTGTTATCCTGTTTTTCAGTGGTCAGGACCCCCATGGACCCTCACAGAGCAGGTATTATTTGGGTGGTGGATCATTCTCAGCACTGCAGTAACACTGATGTGGTGGTGGTGTGTTAGTGTGTGTTGTGCTGGTACGAGTGGATCAATGAGAAGTTGGTAATAATGCTATGCCTGATCGACATATATACAGATATTTACGGCATTTGGCAGACACTCTCAATTTGATCATTTTGTACACAGGTAGGTGACGGTAATGTTAGGAGTCTTGCCCAAGGAGTCTTACTGGTATGGTGTAGGATGCTTATTCAAGCGGGGGTTGATCCCCAGTCTACAGCGTAGAAGGTAGAGGTGTTACCCACAACACTATCCAACCATGTGTGTGTGTGTGTGTTTATTTGTTTACTTACTTACTTGTTCATTCATTCATTCATTCACTCACTCACAGTGGGTTTTGCTGTCACCTCACAGCAAGTAGGGCCTGGGTTCAGTTCCCAGACTGCTGGGCGACAGAGTCCCTTCTGTTCCTCCCGTGTCTGTGTGGGATTCCTCCGGGTGCTCCAGTTTCCTCCCACAGTCCAAAGACATGCAGTCAGGCGACGTGTATGTCTGTGTTTGCATTTCTGTCTTCTGCCCAATGACTGACTCCAGTCTCCAGGACCGCCTTCCCCCCGTCCCAGGAGGACAAGCAGCTTAGACAATGTCCTAAATGTATTCAGTAACACATTCAAGTACAGTAATCAAAAAGCAACAGATTCAGAATACTTTAAGACTACAGTTCCCACACATCTTCGTAAAGCACACAGAAACTTTAAAAAACTTTATACCTGACTCACTGATCCTCACTGTTTCAATTCCAATTTCATAGTCATTTCAGCTATATACAACTACACAGTGTATATATCAGTGTGTGTATATATATATATATATATATATATATATATATATATACACTGCTCAAAAAAATAAAGGGAACACTTAAACAACACAATATAACTCCAAGTAAATCAAACGTCTGTGAAATCAAACTGTCCACTTAGGAAGCAACACTGACTGACAATCAGTTTCACAGCTGTTGTGCAAATGGAACAGACAACAGGTGGAAATTACTGCCAATTAGCAAGACACACTCAATAAAGTAGTGGTCCTGCAGGTGGGACCACAGACCACTTCTCAGTACCTTTCTGCTTTCTGGCTGATGTTTTGGTCCCTTTTGAATGTTGGTGGTGCTTTCACACTCGTAGTAGCAGGAGACGGACTCTACAACCCACACAAGTGGCTGAGGTAGTGCAGCTCATCCAGGGCGGCACATCAATGCGAGCTGTGGCAAGAAGGTTTGCTGTGTCTGTCAGCGTAGTGTCCAGAGCCTGGAGGTGCTACCAGGAGACAGGCCGGTACACCAGGAGACGTGGAGGAGGCTGTAGGAGGGCAACAACCCAGCAGCAGGACCGCTACCTCCGCCTTTGTGCAAGGAGGAACAGGAGGAGCACTGACAGAGCCCTGCACAATGACCTCCAGCAGAGGGTGGCATTTCTTTGGAGGGCCACACAGCCCTCCATGTGCTCGCCAGAGGTAGCCTGACTGCCATTAGGTACCGAGATGAGATCTTCAGACCCCTTGTGAGACCATATGCTGGTGCGGTTTGGCCCTGGGTTCCTCCTAATGCAGGACAATGCTAGACCTCATGTGGCTGGAGTGTGTCAGCAGTTCCTGCAAGATGAAGGCATTGAAGCTATGGACTGGCCTGCCCGTTCCCCAGACCTGAATCCGATTGAGCACATCTGGGACATCAGGTCTCGCTCCATCCACCAACGCCATGTTGCACCACAGACTATCCAGGAGCTGTCGGATGCTTTAGTCCAGGTCTGGGAGGAGATCCCTCAGGAGACCATCCGCCACCTCATCAGGCGCTGCCCAGGCGTTGTAGGGAGGTCATACAGGCACGTGGAGGCCACACACAATACTGAGCCTCATTTTGACTTGTTTAAGGACATTACATCAAAGTTGGATCAGCCTGTCGTGTGTGTTTCCACTTTAATTTTGTGTGTGACTCCAAATCCAGGCCTCCACTGGTTAATAAATTTGATTTCCATTGATGATTTTTATGATTTTGTTGTCAGCACATTAAACTTTGTACAGAACAAAGTATTCAATGAGAATATTTCATTCATTCAGATCTAGGATGTGTTATTTGAGTGTTCCCTTTATTTTTTTGAGCAGTGTATATGTGTGTGTGTGCACATTACACAATCTTATAGTACACACTGTAGTTCAACTGTTTCTCTGATACTTTGTTAGCCCCCCTTTACCCTGTTCTTTAATAGTCAGGACCCCCACAGAACAGATGCTATTTGGGTGGTGGATCCTTCTCAGCACTGCAGTAACACTGACGTGGTGAATCAGCCACAGCAGTGCAACATATACAGAGAAACAGATGGACTACAGTCTGTAACTGGAGAACTACAAAGAGCTCCTATACAGTAAGTTGAGCTGAAAAAATGGACAATGAGTGCTCGAATATTGGATTTCCAAAAGGAATAAATTCAAGAATTATTGAAGTTTGTTTTAAAGTTATTTTAAGTCAGATTTTTGACGTAATCAAATAAAAATATTGACAGAGTAAGTAATTGTTTTAGGTGAAAAGTCATACTTATTTTTTTTGCGGCAAATGAGGAAAGGTTTTTGCTGGAGGAAATTTCACACACACACACACACACACACACACACACACACACACACACACACACACACACACACACACACACATATATATACATATATATATATATATATATATATATATATATAAATATATATATATATATATATTTGTTTTTTTTCTTAATAGAATACTTATTTATTATTATTATTATTATTATTATTATTATTTCTTTTTTTTTTGAATAAAGAAAAAAAAAGAAATCATTTTCTTTCTAAATGAGTGAAAAGTGTGCAGGTAGTAAACTGCCTTTACTGCATTTACCACCTTGAAGTAAAACTAACGGTTTCATCTTATTATTATTATTATTATTATTATTATTGTCTCTTTAAATATTCAGCCATCTCTTCTGCCACCTAGTGGCTGTTCAGGTCCACAGCCACCAACCGGCTATTTCAGCCAGTCCGAGTCATCACATGATAACGAGAGAGCGCCGCCTTCAGGGAAACGCGAAAGCTGATTGGTCCTCGCAGGTGTCAATTTCAGACTGAACGGGAAAGCAGCGATTTGATTGGTTGGCATGCCGGCGTGGCAGAAGCGGAAATGCGAGTGGGATAAAGTAGCGCATTTTTGTTGAGCAGTGCTCAAAGTGAGTTGCAGGAGAAATCTGATCAGGTATGTATTTGATGGAGGAGTAAATGAGAGGATAGATGATTTCGGGTTCATATTTCAGCGGGTAAGAGCTGCCTAAGGCTGCAGTACCCAGCTATGCATTTCATCTAACTGTGATCTGCATGTGGAACACAGACCTTAATCAGTTCCTCATGTAGATCACTGTTAGATCTGATTAAGATATTCATCAGACCGTTTGGTCACTGTTAATAGGCTGGAAAGGAAATAATAAAACCTACTTTGAGGTCACAGTCTGATGTAAATGTCCAGCAGCAGTGACTAGATTGAGACCTCAGTTCTGAGACCCCACCTTCAGGTAACCTGATGAGGGACCATCAGTCCCTGTTTTAAAGTCACCTTTAAACCCAGCAGCGCTCTTATCAGCTTTGATAAAGGAACAGAGCTGTCAGCAGTTGCAGAGCTGAATAGGTGGAGTCTGTGTGTCTTAAAATCAAAGTCTGTGCTTCTTCAGGTGGAAGTGCTTCAGACTGAGATCCCCTTCGCAGGTTTCAGGACTCGGAACGTCATGTCTTACCTTCCAGCCCTCTTCAAGTATGTGGACGAGCACCAGGACCAGTACGTCCAGGTATGGATACAGATCTTGCACTCATTCTCTTATGACTGAAACCCTTGTTGAGAGCAATGCAACTGTGACTGATGAATGTCACTGATAAATGGAGATCGTTTTAAAGGTGAATTCCACCACTTAATCAAAGTCTCTGCATCATATAAAGTAAACTGAGTCATTCAGAGTGATTTAGTGAGGAATGACTCGTTGTAGAGACTGGTTTCTTCACAGTGGCGGTGATAGGAACCAGGTGTCGCCATGTCTGCAACAGAAATATAGCCATTTTATTTACTATCCAAAACCACCAGTGAACCTATATGTGTCTTCTGAGCTTTATATGTAACGTTGGTGATGGTAAAATAGTGGTAAATCTGTAAAACGTCTTTTGGGGACTGTTTTGCATGCATGTATCTGCTGTGAATGCGCTTAAAACAATTAAAACAAGAGGCCAAAATCTGCTCAAAATGATCATAAAACAGTGTCACTCAAATATTCGTAACCATTTCATATAAGAACCTCTGTAACGGAGCTTTTAGAGGCGTTAAACTCCTCAGACGTCTGGTTCCTATCGCCACCACTGTGAACAATTCTGACTGTGTAAGTTTCTCAAGAACAGCACTGCGAAAAAAGCATCTTGTCAAGTAAAATCATCTTACATATTGTTAATATATCTATTATTCCTCCTGTTGAGATTGTTTTAAGCTGAATTTCAGATTATTTACCTTATTTCTGGACATTTTTGCTTGTTTTAAGTGATTTTATTAAGTAAAACTATCTCACGATGTTGGCAGATCATTTTTAATAGGTTTAAGAAATGAAAGCAGCAAACCTATCTGCCATCACAGTGAGATCATTTTACTTAATACGATGACTTAAAACTAGAGTAAAAATGTCTAGAAATAGGCTGGTTAATCTTATAATGAGCGCACAACTTCTCGAAATGGTAAATGTTAGATGTGTCGACTAGATTTAAGATCATTTCACTTTACAGGATACCATTTTTGCAGTGAGAGCTTTTTGCACCAAACCACTCCCAATGGCTTCGTTTACGATTTAATGGTTTCGTTTGGGAGAATCAGTTGAACTGCAAGTCTTTTCATGTCTGCAGCGTCTGGCTGAATGGGTGGCAGTGCAGAGCGTGTCCGCCTGGCCGGAGAAACGAGGAGAGATCCAGAAAATGATGGAGATGGCGGCTAAAGACATAGAGAGGCTCGGGGGCTCTGTGGAGCTGGTGGACATTGGCAAGGAGAAGGTGGGTTTCTGGCTGTTGTGCTTGGAGAGGTGCTCTCGAGCCTTTTTCTACATTGAGGATGATTTGCTGTTTGGTCCATCGTAATCAAAACAAATGGATTCTGGGATTCTTTTGAGGTTACGTCAGCACAGCATGCCTTGAATTGCTAGAATATTTGAGTATTTGTTCTTGCTGAAGATATAATTGGGCAGTCAAGAGTGGGTAGATGCCAGATTCTTGTTGTAATGAAGTCAAAAGAGTATGCATGAGATGCAAGGTGGGTGTGGTCTCGTCATGTCTTTTCATCGCATCATGAGTCATAACGTCCACTGTTTTTCTCTGTCTTAGTTGCCAGGGGGTGAGGAGATCCCTCTTCCACCCATAATCCTGGGCAGGCTGGGCTGTGACCCTGGCAAGAAGACTGTGTGCATCTACGGCCACCTGGACGTCCAGCCAGCCAACATTGAGGACGGCTGGGACACGGAGCCCTTCACACTGGTGGAGAAAGACGGTATGCAGGACTGAATTGCCACTGTGAAGCGTTTACAGGTGTAAAATAAAAGCCACAGTAACAGAAGAACCTGGTCTTTGAAGGGCTCTAGTATAAGTGCAAAAGTTTGAGCGCCCCAGATCAAATGACACATTTGGTTGATTTCCTAGAAGTGAACAGATGTTATTCCATCCTCTACAGAGAACCCATTTTAATACACAGTTACTGTTTGTGTGCTGCTCTGAACATATTGCGGTGGCCTGTGATAAAGTTATGGCACATTTTTAGCTTTATTTTGTCCTCCAATATGTTTAAATGAGCGCATAAGTAGAAATTACAGTCAAATTAGCAGAAAATGTGTGTATGAAAGTTCTCACAGATCTGAATAATAAATCCTTCTTGGTCACTCTAGTCTCTGGTTAAAGGATACAAGAGCTAAATAACCATTCATTCATCTAAAGCTAAAGCTTACTTGGCTTTCATGCACTATGAGGCCTTTAGATGAAAAGGTGAAACTCTGGGGCCTTTTACAGAGATGTGACCGTGACTGGTGTCACCGAAATATGTGGTCGGCCTTAAGAAAAGGATGAATTTGCACTAACACTGATGATTTGTTAACTGGTGGATATGTGACGCAGAAATGCACGGCTTATTTGAGGCTGATGATACAAAAAAGAAGAGAAGTGACGCTGACTCGGCACTTTATTTTGTGGCCTGGAGCAGAGACGGTTCTTTTTTTTCCCTTCCTTTTGAAAAAGTCCTGATTCAGTAGCCTCGTGACTCGTGTCTGCTGATGACTGCACGGAAGCTCGTTGCCGTCACCTCCCTTTAAAACAAAACTAAAGTGTGCAGAACTTGTTTGAGTGTGGATATCCTGTCTCATGACAGTTCTGCTCTTAGACATTGCATAATAATCTGGACTGCAGTGTAGATTTTATTGCTTGTAAGGCTCATTGTACAGACAAGGATTAAGCCTAGTCCTGGTTTACATTTTCGGTCTGATAGGGAATCTCCATTCAGAATATTGTGTAGTTTAGGAGTAATTTACCGTAATTTAATCAGTACAATTTTTGTTATTTAGTTCATTATTTAATTAGTAAGCTAAGACACAAAACCTTCTGTATTGTATGTAATATATATGTTATGTGTGAATTTCATGACTGATATCAACTTGCTGAAAACAATCTGATTATCAGTAATATGAGGCAAGGCAAGGCAAGGCAAGGCAAGGCAAGGCAAGTTTATTTATATAGCACCTTTCATACACAACGGTCATTCAAAGTGCTTTACAAATGAAAAAATACAGAAAAATGTAATTAATGTAAATAAAATAAAATTTATGTAAATTAAAAAATTTAAAAAACATAATTAAAACAATAGATTTAAAAGAAGTTAATCAAATTTAAAAGAAGGAGATAAAAAATTAGAATAAAAATAAGAAACATGATTAAAACAATAGATATAAAAGAAGTTAAATGAGTGCCGTTACAGGATAAAAGTGGATTAAACTGAGCTAAAGGCTCAAACATGAAGGTTTTCATTCTGGATTTAAAAGTGTCGAGTGTTGGGGCTCTTCTGATGCTCTCTGTCAACTGCTTCCATTTCAGAGCAGCGTAGTAGCTAAATGCCGCCTCTCCGTGTTTAGTTTTTACCTTAGGCTGCACTAACTGACCAGTTCCTGATGATCTGAGAGTTCTGCCCGGCTCATATTGCTGGAGCACATCTAATAAATATACTGGTCCTGCACCATTAAGACATTTATAGACCAGTAATAGTACCTTAAAGTCTATCCTGTAACATACTGGTATCCAGTGTAGAGATTTAAGGATAGGAGTGATGTGCTCCCTTATGAGCCAATACACACACACACACACACACACACACACACACACACACACACACACACACACACACACACACACACACATTAGTGTTATATGGTCAGTAATGGATCAGGCTGCAGTAGATTTAATTAAACATTACTGACAAATAGTTCCAACAATTGTTAAACTTGAATAAAGTCTTAAAAATATGGAGCTTCCCAGAATTTTTTTTTATTTATTGCTGTTAATTAGCTCTAATTCAAACCATTCAGTATTGCAGTTTTAGTGATACGTTTTGATCCCACAACTGGGGAAATTCCACCTCCGCATTTAACCCATCCGTGAAGTGAAACACCACATACACACTAGTGAACACACACACACACACACACACACACACACACACACACACACACACACACACTAGGGGGCAGTGAGCACACACTTGCCCGGAGCGGTGGGCAGCCATATCCACGGCGCCCGGGGAGCAGTTGGGGGTTAGGTGTCTTGCTCAAGGACACTTCAGTCATGAACTGTCGGCCCTGGGACTCGAACCAGCGACCTTCCGGTCACAGGGCCAGTTCCCTAACCTCCAGCCCACGACTGCCCCAATTTTATTGGCTTCTTTACTGCCCAATAAGATAAATACACTGGCCCACACTATATCACCTATTACAGGAGAGACACACTGGGCCGTATTAAACATGTTTCACAAATGTGCAAATTTGGTTTAACTTCGCTGGTGGTTGTTAAAGCGCCTCTGTCATTTTCACGTGTTTAAAACAAAAGATTTTCATGTATCAGGTAAACATGGTTTAGAGTGTGCCATTCTGTCCTCAGTCCATACATAGAAATAATTAGTTGTGATTGCATTGTTTTTTGTGACATCATATAAAGAATTTATATATATATATATATATATATATATATATATATATATATATATATATATATATACACACACATATGCATACATACATACATACAGTATATTATGTATATATAGCTTCCATGGCCCCTATGGCCTGGGGAGGTGAATGATGTGTTTAAAAACGTTAACAGTGTTTATATAGTACATCAAACTGTTTTATCTGAGGAAAATATGGGTTTCCTTGATATGAGCCCTTTAATTATCGGGCACGAAGACAAAAGTGACCCCACAGAAATGAATTACGACTGTTTTTGGTACATAAACTGATGAATATGATATGGACCGTTTAAAATCCTGTAAAGTGCTGAGGTCATGACTGAAATCTTGTTTATCCTGCAGGAAAACTTTATGGACGTGGATCTACAGACGACAAGGGTCCTGTGCTCGCCTGGTTCAACGTTATCGAGGCCTTTCAGAAGATAGGACAGGTACGGCACACATTTAGCATCACCCAAATTAGGTGTGCCACTTGCTTGCTTTGTCACTACATTAGTACAGAGCACTTGTTTGTTTATTATTTTAATATGGAACTATTTCAGGGTTGCCCAAGCTTTAGTGCAGATGCCTTAAAATCTGGACCTTGAGTCCAGTTTCCGGTCCTGGATTTTAACACTACTGGTAGATGTGACCGCAGGTGACCAATGAGCTACATTTGACAGTTCAATCGCAAAATCCCAAACTGAAATCCAGATTCAAGGTCCAGATTTGGAGACCTCTGCTTTAGTGGTACGACTGAAATATACACAGTGTTGCAAGTTAATAAAACTACACTAAATGTCCAGCTAGGTCAGTGTGAGGCGTACGTTTCATTTGAAGCTGACTACATGCTGTTGGCCAGCCTTTAGCACTTTATGTAGTCACTTGCCAGAGATCATGAAACATTTCCATCCTTCAGAATTGTAGAACCTGTAATAAAGCTTAACGCTTGGCTGAAGTGCAGCATGTCATTATGTATTCAGTTCAGAGATCACTTATTAGGCCACGGCAGAGTGGCGGTGGGATCCAAAGGTTGTTTTGTGAACTTTGTTCAAGCTGGTTGGCTTTTCATTGAAAGATATACTGACTTTGCAGACGTGTGTTCAGAAGATTACAAGGTTTCAGTTAAAGATAATGACAAAAATGTAATATCACAATATCACATTACACCCATCAGGCATAACATTATGACCACCTCCTTGTTTCTACGCTCATTGTCCATTTTATCAGCTCCACTTACTGTATAGCTGCACTTTGTAGTTCTACAGTTACAGACTGTAGTCCATCTGTTTCTCTGATACTCTGTTACCCTGTTCTTCAGTGGTCAGGACCCCATGGACCCCCACAGAGCAGGTACTATTTGGGTGGTGGGTCATTCTCAGCACTGACGTGGTGGTGGTGTGTTAGTGTGTGCTGTGCTGGTACAAACACTGTGTCCACTCACTGTCCACTCTATAAGACACTCCTACCTTTGTCAGTCCACCTTGTAGATGTTAGGTGATGCCATGATATTAATTTTTCCTGATATCTGCTAAGTTGGAACAGATAAAGTACTGCCTGTTTTAAAAAAGGGGTGGCACGGTGGCACGGTGGGTAGCACTGTCGCCTCACAGCGAGGAGGGCCTGGGTTCGATTCCCCTGCCAGGTGACCGGGGTCCTCTCTGTGTGGAGTTTGCATGTTCTCCCCGTGTCTGAGTGGGTTTCCTCCGGGTTCTCCGGTTTCCTCCCACAGTCCAAAGACATGCAGTCAGGCCAATTGGACATGCTAAATTGCCCCTAGGTGTGAGTGACTGTCTGTGTCTGTCTGTCTGCCCTGCGATGGACTGGCGACCTGTCCAGGGTGTATCTTGCCTTCCGCCCGAAGACTGCTGGGATAGGCTCCAGCACCCCCCTGCGACCCTGACGGAGAAGCGGCTTAGAAAATGGATGGATGTTTTAAAAAAAAAATCTCAAAAACTGCGAATACGATGATTTTTAATCAACATTCCACACATTGTACTGCAGTAAATCCAGCCGCCAGGACAAATTATGCTCTTTTTGTGCCATTTTTCGTGAAACATCCAGATGGGAAGTGTTTTTAATAACTGATCATGTTCACGATATGCTTAGAAAAGCATATTATCATAGAGTTTATCACGACCATGCATTCTGTCACATTGCCTGGCCTTAGTTTTCACTAGAGAAGAATTCCACAGCCTAGTTATCCTTAAAAGTGCTCTGAGTTCATGATGAAGGGTTTCTTGTGCAGGGACGGTGTTGCCTGTGCGGATCAGAACATCCTAAAACAGGACCAGTTGAAAGGATCTTTCCTCCTTCTTCATTGCAGGAGCTGCCCATTAACATCAAATTCTGCTTCGAGGGGATGGAGGAGTCTGGCTCTGAGGGCTTGGACGAGCTGGTGTTCTCCCGCAAAGACTCCTTCTTTAAAGACGTGGATTACGTCTGCATCTCCGACAACTACTGGCTGGGCAAGAACAAGCCCTGCATCACCTACGGCCTGAGAGGAATCTGCTACTTCTTTATTGAGGTAAGAAGCCGAAATAACTTCTCTTCATTCAGCCACTCCTGTTCAGTGCTTGGTGAGATGAATCTTTATGGAAAATGAATATAATATAAATCTGAGTTCACCCACCACATGTATATTTTGCAAAAAATGTGGTGGCGTGCTAGATTAACGCGCCCAGTCCGGTTCCAGATTTCTCCTGGAGGCCCGCGGACCATCACATGGATTTATTAATATCCATCATCATACTTAATGATTAATGTCATTTGTATCTATTCTAATATTCACATTTGCGCGCACACACACACACACACACACACACACACACACACACACACACACACACACACACACATATATATATATATATATATATATATATATACGGGTGTCGTGCTGTGCAAAAGTATTGGCACCTGATAATTTTATATTTACAGAGCTGTTTATCTGGGCAGTAAATGCTCATTTATCATAAAAACATATTATACATATATTAGAATAATGCAAATAGTATTGATACAATAAACAGTGTTTTTTTAAGTAGGCCACTGGTTTCATTCAGTCATTTCCAAACTGATCATTGTGACAGGCCAGTATTAATAATTAGTGATTTTACCTTGTGGATTTTCAGTGCGTCATCTGTTAAATCAGGAGTGCTGGTGATGGACATCTCAACTCGTTTTCTGAAAATGAGACATTTTCCTCATTTTTATGGTGATAGTGTTTTTTTTTTTCCCTCTTTAATGTGTTTACTCCAGTTTTATGTCATGCTTTTATGAGCAGATACACTAAATGCTGGTTTTACTTCAGCTCCTGACATGTTTGCACCGTTTTTCTATTCAGTTTATATTCCAGAATTTTCCACCATCAGCGCAGTAACACGTTTATCATAATTTGCAAAATAATATCAACAATAACAATGATAGCAAATAGATATTTTTTCATTTTTATTATGCATTTTATCCAGTAGAAACATGGGAAAAGAAGCCTGTGTGATCTGTACCAACACTGCAAATTTATTTTATGTGTTTATGATTTTTTTTTTGGGTTTATAAGAATAATTTTAGGCTTCTCACAGTGTCCTCGGTAAGATCCATGTCATGGGACAATGCCGCACTGGTATTGAGCTTTATACCGGTATACTTCTCCCTGACACCCTCTCTGTGTTATCATTACACAACTGTACCAGTCTTTGTTGCCCAACTTTTTTGGAATGTGTTATTGGCATCACACTCAAAATGGGCAAATATTTTTTAATGAACAATTTTTTTTTTTGCATTTTTTTCTTTAGATTTTGCCCATTTTGTAGAGACGTTCTCAACAATATTGTGTTTTATAGATTATAGTGCTATTTCAGTCATGTCACACCTTTTTGTCTAACTTCAGAGTGTTTATCTGCCTTGTCCTTAGATGGAGTGCTGTGATAAGGATCTGCACTCTGGAGTGTTTGGAGGCTCTGTTCACGAAGCCATGACTGACCTGATTGCCCTTATGTGTGAGTCTGAGCAGACACGTGTCCACTTGTGCTGCACGATGTGAACGTAATGCCGTATTGTGATCGCACTGTGCCATGGTTGAAGAATGTTCAGGTTATAGTAAGAAGGTTAATGCAGGGAGAATCCAGAAACGAAGCACAAGCAGTCGAGGGTCAGAATACACGAGATCAAAAACGTAGTCCAACAGGGTAAGGCGAGAGTCGTAAACGGAAACGGGCAGAATATCAATAACCAGAAAGTCAACACACCAAAACAAGGCTCTTTAATGCACAGGGACTGGAACAATACTTCCCAAAGACAAGCACACGGTGACAAACATATATAGTCCTTGAGACAGGTGAAACCAATCAATACTCAGGTGAGCGCGAACGTTGGTAGGTGGATGGCTGAGGGTTCCTGATCACGTGAGAATTCTGGGGGTTGGAGTACTGAACGGAGTGAGGGGTGTCTGTCTCTGCTACGGACGGCGTGACGCACTGCTAGATAACGTGGTTGTGATATGTTAAAGGTGCTGATCAAGGATCTTTTTTTACTTTGATATTTTAATAATCAGATTGGAGATAAAGCCAGAGAGGCCAGGTTGAGATGGTTTGGACATGTGTTGAGGAGGAATAGTGGATATATTGGGCAAAGAATGTTGCAGATGGAGCTGCTGGGTAGAAGGAGAAGAGGTAGACCTCAGAGAAGGTTTATGGATGTAGTGAAGGTGGACATGGAGATGGTTGGTGTGAAAGTAGAGGAGGCAGTGGATAGGGCAAGATGGAGGCAGATGATCCGCTGTGGCGACCCCTAAAGGGAGCAGCCGAAAGAAGAAGAAGAAGATATTTTAATAATCGGATATTATTATTATTTTAAACTTTGTTTTATTGGTCATTAAGACCATTTGACTTTTCTGTCCTAATAACATGAGACAAGCATGGAAGCTATAGGGTGGTGGTGAAGTGAATAGCATCTTAAGGGTGGAATTCCACTTATTTTCCCAAATTTCTGCGGAATTCAGTGGTTGAGATGTAAACCCGGTCATTCGGAGTGGTTTGATATGAATTGGTTCATTGGAGAGAAATGACCAGCTCTGATTTCTTGACAGCAGTGGTGATTGGAATCAGGAGCTATGGCGTCTGCAGTGTGTTGTATATGTAAATTTGCCGAGTTTGAGTGTAAAGTAGTGGTAAATCTGAACAAGTGAGTTTTCTCTGGGGACAGTTGGGCCTCATAACGTCCTCTAAGCATCTTTCTAGCTTGAATTTATTAAAAACACATATCGCTGTTGCTGGAAGAAACCTCGTATCTCCAGAATGGTAACTTAACAAAACCTACTTTACTTTTAATGTAGGTCAATGGAACCAGACTTTTTGGTCTAATTCCCTTTAATTCGCCACAGTTCCCTCACCTGCTGTGTAACGTATGTGTGTGTTTGGGGTTTCAGCCTCTTTGCTGGATAAGAAGGGGAAGATCCTGGTGCCAGGCATGTATGATGACGTGGCTCTCGTCACTGAAGAGGAGAAGAAGCTCTACGAGAAAATCGACTTTGACTTGGAAGAATATGCTAAGGATGTGGGTGCTAACCGGCTGCTGCACCACACCAAGGTACCTTTCTCTTTTACTATTCAGACGCAGACGACCTGTCGAAAAGGCGAAAGGTGTTTCGGTGACGCGCTTTCTGTGTCCAGAGGTGAAAGCGCCACAGCCTAAATGCCATTTCTATATGGTATCCTAATCTGATGACTATTAGAGATGGTTTAATGCTGCTATGAAGAAAAAACTAGTGAAAATTAAGCAAATAAAAATGTACATTAGTTTATTGCACACATGTAGCATAATATGGGAGCCATAACTGCTAGTTTGGGTTGATGTATTGATTTAACTGTGTTTTAGAGGCATGTTGACCTACATAATGATTATTCGGAGAGCTGCACAACTTTGTTCATCTTTTTGAATGAAATGGTTTCATGTACAGCTACGCATTTCATTTGGGCAAACACTATTAAAAAAAAAAAAAAAACAAGGTGCTACATGGTTTATTCCACTTTAATTCCAAACTACAGTCTTAAATTAAACAGTCTTACAATCTTGAGATTGTACAAACGGCCTGTTTTGTTGATTTTTCTAAGCGAAAATGATTGAACACTTCTACAGAGAATACATTTGAATGTGGCATTTTCTGAAAATTTTAGTGCACAAGTTAAAGCATAAAATCTAAAATGTACCAGAATTGTTTTTTTTTTGCACAGGCCACATTTTTCCAATTGTAAACGTTGTGTTCCCTGTAGAGGTGTTAACATATTTTCACTTAGAAAATCAACAAAACATACGGTTTTGACTAGGGGTTCCCAAACTTTTGAAGGCAACTGTTCTGTTCTTTGAAAACTTGGCTAAATGTCTAAACACCACCGTGCATTTGAATAACCGCAACCTCTCCCTCTAATTATTGATCAGTCAGGTGAAATGGTATAAGTTTCTCTTTTCCCTGTAGGAGCAAGTGTTGATGCACCGATGGAGGTACCCCTCTCTCTCGCTGCATGGAATTGAGGGAGCTTTCTCCGGTGGTGGCGCCAAGACAGTCATCCCACGCAAAGTCAACGGCAAGTTCTCCATCCGGCTGGTGCCAGACATGGACCCAAAAGTGGTGGAGAAACAGGTGGGTAGGCTTTGAAGGCTTATACCTGTAACCAGCATTCCAAACCATCCAGTGCGTGCGGCTCTGCAGGTGCTTCCCACAGAAAGAGCGATGACCTGCACCCTTTCCATCAATGCAAGACACATCCTTCATGATTGTCATCCCGTGAGAATGAAAAGATAATTATACGCCCTGTTGCTATGTTTCTAAAAAAACTCTGCAATACCTGTCGGCACAACTTGACTTAAGAGAAAAAAAAAGAATGGTAAGAAAGGCTTTGAAGGCTTATACCTGTAACCAGCATTCCAAACAATCCAGTCATGATTACGATATTAAAGGGATAGTTTAGCAAATTACCCATTTTACATTTCACCTCCATACAGATCCCTCCATATTTATGACATTATGACACGTCATCGTCACAAATACTGATCCTAAATCAGGACATAAGGTGGTTTGTGAATGCAGATCCTGTTGTCTAACGTAGCTGCCTGCGTTTTGATCCATTTGTATGGCTCAGACTAAGTCATACTTTGTCCTAAACCACATCTACAAGACCAGGTGAGTCAAATGAAGACCTCGATGAGGTTTGATCAAGTTGAGGAAGTTTTGCCGATGGATTTTTACAGGAACGATTTGGGCCATTTGGATGACTATTGGGTTCTAGTGTTTGTTTGCAATGGTAGCTTTGCCACTTTAGCTCTAAACTAAATGGTGAGAAATAGTGTAAATGTGATTTTTTTTGCCAAACCATTCCTTTAAGGATCCCCAGCCAGGCCAGTTATTTTGGCTTCTTACACCTAGAGGTCAGGGTTTCAAGTGTCGACTACCTGCTTCCTATGTACCGGGAACTTAAATGTGGTTTAATAAGGGTCCTCAAGGACTTAGTCAGGAACCACTGGTGCAGTGAATGTGAAGAGTCATTGTTGGAGATGTGCCAGCAATGAGGAGCTGTTAGCTGAATGGCCCTCCAGCAATGGCAACTATATAGAGCGTGCGGCTCTGTAGGTGCTTCCCACAGAAAGAGCGATGACCTACACCCTTTCCATCAGTGCAAGACACATCCTTCATGATTGTCATCCCGTGAGAGTGAAAAGATAATTATACGCCCTGTTGCTATGTTTCTAAAAAAAACTCTGCAATACCTGTCGGCACAACTTGACTTGAGGAAAAAAAAAAAAGAAATGTTCCCTGAGGATATATACTGCAAAAATTAATTTGGTAAATTTAATCATCTTCAGTCTAGTTGTTATATCTAATATTTCTCATTTGAAGATTGTTGTATGAATATTATACGATTTTTTAAAACTTATTTCTACATCCTAGTCATATTATCTAGCGCAAGTGCAATATTTTCTGCCAGTAGACATATTCCAGTGGACCATAACTCAAGACAAGTAACAAATATCTATAAATAAATAATATCTTATCATAATTCTAACAGCATGATGAATAATAAATGTATTGACTAAATTTAACATCAATCAACCAACCTTGGACGCAGGACAAGGGACTGACAATGTGTAAGAACATGTCAAATAATTAAAGTCCATTTAATAAAAAAAGATAGTCAGATCAGGTAGGTATAAAAAAATCAAACCTTATTATTAATAAAAATGCATAAAAATACAGTAGAAAATATAAAACAATAATCAAAACGTAGCTAAAATGTGAAAGTTGATGAATCAAAATAAAAGGAGTATAAGATCAAAAAGTAAACTAAAAATCAATTAAAATGACTAAAATAAAATAATCATAATTAAAATGAGAATAAGAATATGAATAATATATAAACAAGTCAATAATAAAATAAGAGAATAGTAGTATAAGTAATAATAGCAGGCAGAGTGGAAGCGATTAGAGAGGAAAAGGTTAAAGCGACTGTGTGGCCCTGCGAGCTGAGTTGTAGTGGTTCCTGTAGTGAGGGTCCAGTTCGCTGGTGCTGTAGCTAAAGCAGATTTTCCCAGTTCAGTAAAAACCCTCAGTACCTGGCATGTGATCCAACCAATGGAGCGAGTCTGATAAATACCATTATTTACAGACATTTACGACTCCTTTCCAGAGCGACTTCCAATTTGATTATTTTACACAGGGAGGCCAAGGTGGTGTTAGGAGTCTTGCCCAAGGACTCTTATTGGTATAGTGGTGGGTGCTTACCCAGGTGGGGGATTGAACCCCAGTCTACAGTGTCCAAGGCAGAAGTGTTAACCACTACACTACACATCATTGAAGTAATATATTCTGGCACATATTTACACTTGGAAGATATCATTTCTGCCATGTGTGTAAATTCAGTCTGAGTTTTTGAGGAATGTAGGAATATTTGAATTTTCTCTCTGCTTTTTTGAGAGAAAGAGTGGAACAAACTTGGTGTTCTGGACACTGCTTTTCAGAGACCTTACAGAAATCCTATGACGTTTCTGTCTCTTAGGTGACCTCCTACTTGGAGAAGAAGTTTGCCGAGCTGGAGAGCCCCAACAAGATGAAGGTGTACATGGGCCATGGAGCCAAAGCCTGGGTGTCTGATTTCAACCATCCTCACTACATGGCTGGAAGAAAGGCCATGAAGACTGGTAAGTTACCATTAGACCATTTTGTGTGCTAAGTTACTGTACACACTTAAAACGATGGTTCTTCAGTAAGAAAATGGTTCTATATAGAACTCTTTACACGATGAAAAGGTTCTTCTGTGTTGTGAAAGCGTTCTTCAGATTGATGGAGAATGTGGTTCTGTGTAAAACCTTTTTGATTAGGGATTCAATATGGTACCAAAATGGGTGTTTCTATTGGTACAAGCTCATCGTAAGTTTTCAAAAAAAGTTCTACCATCTACAGCACGTTCTCCATCGTTCTGAAGAACGGTTTCACAATGCAGAGAACCGATCAATCATGCAAAGACTTCTTTGAGTGTTCATGGTTCTATATAGAACCCTTTTCGGTAACACTTTATTTGAAGGCTACCTACATAAGGACTTCATGACGCATTCATAAGTGCTGAATAACGTGTTTATGAAGCACTACTTGAACGTTTATTAAGTGCTTATGTCGGTTCTCGCAACCTGACATAAGATGTTTTATGAAATAAATGACATTGTCCTGACATAATAAGAATAAACGTTGAACATATTTACAGCACTAAACACATTTAAAACACTATACATAACTATTTATGTCAGCATTCTTAAGATGACATTGTACTGATATCAGGTTAAATATGCCTGGAAACCACCCCCTCTTCCCTCCATGGCATGGATAAGATGATTGATGCAATTATGTATAGGGTTTAAATATGTTTAGTGCTGTAAATATGTTCAACGTTTATTCTTATTATGTCAGTACAATGTCATTTATTTCATAAAACATCTTATGTCAGGTTGCGAGAACCGACATAAGCACTTAATAAATGTTCAAGTGGTGCTTCATAAACACATTATTCAGTGCTTATGAATGCGTCATAAAGCCCTTATGTAGGTAGCCTTCAGATAAAGTGTTACCCCATTTTCTTTACCGCAGAACCCTTGAAGAACCATCATTTTTAAGAGTGTAGGTGCAGTCAGTAGAGCTGCCCTGAGTTTGTCTAAGCTCTTGGTGGTTATAATGTTTAGTTGGGTTTATTGTGTTTATGTTGGCTGGGACTGTGTGCATAAATCCTCAGTGAGAAAAGATCATCAGCTCCAGCGATGAGCTCATTTCCATGCGCTGTACAAAATACACAATCGATAGAAGACAAGTGCGTATTAGTAGAGATGTAGTCTTGTGGGGCCAGATGTGATCTTGTAATGAGGTCATCTCTGAATAAGCATGAGAAATACTGGGCTACGTTTGGGTCTGAATGTAGACCTATTAGAGTGGGAACTGAATTGGCAGCAAAATGTGGCTGCATGGGAATCTCTCCGGTCCTGTTTGGCAACTTATGGCCTTTGATTTTCTTTTGATATATTCTTTTTTCTTTATATAGAGAGTTTTGACCCTTTTTCTCTCCCTAGTGTTTGGAGTGGAACCTGATCTGACCCGCGAAGGAGGAAGCATCCCAGTGACACTGACTTTCCAGGAGGCCACCGGACGCAACGTCATGCTGCTTCCTGTCGGCTCATCAGATGATGGAGCTCACTCCCAGAACGAGAAGATCAACAGGTAATATTAATCCATAGTAATCAGGCTGTGTGCCTGTCTGTGTGTGTGTGTGTGTGTGTGTGTGTGTGTGTGTGTGTGTGTGTGTGTGTGTGTGTGTGTGTGTGTGTGTGTGTGAGAGCGTGTGGCAAGGGCTGTGAAAATGCATTGATGCTTTATCATTTATGCAAGAGTCTTGGGCAGCTAAGCACGTTGTTTAAACCTTTTATCTGGACAATGACTGTGTTTCTGCCTGTTAAACCACCAAATAACATTAGAATAAACTCAAACACACATTAATACACTAAAACATGACACTTCCAGCCATCACATGGTCTGCTTAACTTCCATCGGCAGCTTCCACTTTATTTAATGAAGTACCGATTAGTCAAATCAAGTATTGGAAGACAACGACAAATAATGCTGAGCTTCCTCGAGTAGAGGTTTGGAAAGGGTGGAGCAAACACAGTGACTAATAAAATCCCTTATGAACACACAAATGCTTAGTGACCCATCAAATAACTGGCTAAATATCTTTTTTTTATAGGTGCCTGAAACTTAACTGTTAACAGTACTGTGTATCTGAAAGTGACCGTTTGACTCCGCTGATTTTTACACGTTTGATTTGATTTATAGTTGATTATAAATCTGTTTTTTCAGACTCTGAAGGTTCAAGCCATTTTGGAGGATAGTTTTAATCGTCTGTCCCACGACTGTGTGAACTGAGTCGTACCAACTCAATCAAGTCCGATCGAATCGTGGTGAAATTTTAGATTTCACATTTTAAAGGATGATAATCAACCAGCTCCCCTCCAAAGCCACTCGCTCATGTATATGTAAATTCTGGTGTGATTTGTTTTCATAGGTTCTCTTTCAATTATCATTTTTTTTCCTTAACAGGTCAAACTACATCCAGGGCACCAAAATGTTGGGCGCTTACTTCCATGAAGTATCTCAGCTCAGTTAACTGGACTCATTTGGATCAGCACATCCAGGATGTCTTAATATGATGCATCTCACCAAATTAAGACACTTTGGTTTTAAAAAAAATGCCAGTAAATTGTAGGAAATATGCCAGAAACCACAACTTCGTTTTCAGCTCTTGTCCTCCAGTGTTGCGTATGAGCAGCACTTGGTGTGTTTATGCTCTTCATCATGGAAATTTTCATTAAGATTACACACATCAGTACATTTAAACAAAAATTACACAAAGTTTACTTATGCAAAGTATTTCATGCATTATATGTTGCTGATATACCTCAACACGTGTACGAGCCTTTGGCCTCTTTTCCACTGTGGAGCCAGATGGGTCTCAGGGCTTTAGCTGTACCGTTGGGCTGGGTGGAGTCGTGAGACCTTTTTCCATTGGATGCGCTGCTAAATCAGAGCCAGACGAAATTAAAACAATAGCTCAGCTAACGGGCTAAATGCTACAGAACATTCAGACTGCCACTCCAACACCAGTCACTGTGGTGCTTTCGGAGTCTGTCCACTAAATGGGTTTTGTTTGAGTGTCAGTTAGTAAGGACCAAGCCTGTTCTTCGGTGGGTGGAACCTTTCGCCTGCTAACTATCTTTAGTGTTATCCTAGCCCTCCAAGCTACAGCTCAGAGCACTACCGCCCAAGTTCAATTACGGCTTTCTGCCCTTCCAGCCATTCGGCTTCCTCACGTTTGAGTTTTTATCATCGAAACTTGTGTCAGTGTGGCTCTCTTAGTTGGAACTGAACCTGCTCTGTGGTGGGAGGAGCTGGGAGCTTGCTAGATAAGCTGATGCCAACCAGCTCCTTTGTCCTAGTTAGCAGCACTGATTTAGCAATCATTGTTAGATTGGGGGGTTAACGTTTATTGAATTGTGGACTGAGAATCATGCACTGCTTTCATTTCTTTGACAGCCTTGTACAATAGCAGTATAAACGCAGAGCCAGTCGGCGAGTAGCGACGCTATTGCGTCATCCCAAAAACAGTTCTGTGACCCTGAGCATGGTCAGTGAACCATGTTGAGATCACTGTGCTGGGCACGGTTTGTAAGAGGTCCTGCTGTGCACCCATTCCTTACAGTGGAAAAGAGGCCTTTGAGTATTTTGACACACTTTTCTGAAAAAGCAGCGTTTATAAGACTGCATGGCGCCTGTTATGACAGCTTATGTACACATTTATAAAGCCTTATTCCTACAGGTGCCAGTTCAAACGTATATAAGCAGCCTTTATGCCAGCTGACACTTGTTGGAATAAACCTTTATGAAAGTTTATCCAGGTTGTCGTATGTGTCATCATAGCCTTTTGAGCGCTGCCCTTCAGTATGGTGTTCGTTTTTTTTTGTGTATGAATTAATCTCAGTATGTCCAAATATGCTGTTTAATGGGCTTTAGGTGATTTTAATTTGCCTCTCAGGAAGCAGTGGCTTGGATTTGGACTAGTTTTAAATGAACCCCAAGCCTTGACGACAATCTAACTGATGGTTCTGTCACACTGAAAAGATCCGATACTGACAGAAGGGCTGCATTACTTCTTCAGCTGCCGCTTTCTTTGTTTAATCCAACAATGCTTAGTAGTCTTTCTTCAGGAGCTCAAGCTGGTTAAGCGTACAGTCATAGATTGTAGTCTTTGTTTTGTCTTTCACCTCATCCTGTATTAATCGACTGCACACTGCCTGATATGCACTCTCATAAACATGTCAACAATAAAAACATGGACCATTCATCACTCTGCACCAGTCTGGCCGTAATTTCTAGACTTCTGACTTTCTAATTTGCTGAACAGTGAAAGCTCATTGCACAAGGGACAGGTATTGAAGTGGAGGCCCACCCGTTTTTCGAGGTTTCTGTGTAACTAAATCGGTCAGATGTAAACAAAGTCATTCACAGTGGTTTGATGTGAAATTCTTCATTGTGGAGAAACTTACTGGCTTTCTTTACAGTGGTGGTGGTAAGAACCAGGGGTCGCCATGACTACAACACAAGTATTGCCATTTTATTTACTACCCAAAAGCACCAGTGATCCTCCATGTGTCTTGATGTGTCTGACCCTCCTTTTTTTGTCAGAGATGACAGCTCATCTGCTGCTGCACAGTTTGGGTTGGTCATCCTCTAGTCCTTCATCAGTGGTCGCAGGACGCTGTTGGCTGGATATTTTTGGTTGGTGGACTGTTCTCAGTCCAGCAGTGACGCTGAGGTGTTAAAGCTCCAGCAGCTCTGCTGTGTCTGATCCACTCAGACCAGCACAACACACACCAACACACCACCACCACGTCAGTGTTACTGCAGTGCTGAGAATGATCCACCACCCAAATATTACCTGCTCTGTGAGGGTCCATGGGGGTCCTGACCACTGAAGAACAGGGTAACAGAGTATCAGTGAAACAGATGGACTACAGTCTGTAACTGTAGAACTACAAAGTGCAGCTATACAGTAAGTGGAGCTGATAAAATGGACAATGAGCGTAGAAACAAGGGGGTGGTCATCATGTTACGCCTGATGGGTGTACACTACATCTACAATGATTCATAGTAGCTCATTTGCCTTCCGGTGCTGGAAATATGCACCTTTTAGAACCATGTAAATGCCTCATAGGGAGAGAATGGACTATAAATGTCATGTTAATAAAATATACTTCAGCTTGAACATGCTGTTCGACTTTGACACAGTCTCTTTTACTGCTTTCCTTTTGATGAATATATTTTTATGCATTCAGGTTGAAACGTTTCATCAGTTTGCCAGACGTTTTAGCGACGGTTACAACTTGCCCCTTAGTCTGTTACGTTAACCTCATCTGTGGGGTAAGTTGTATCATTTGCACTTGTTGAATTGTTCATAAACAGTGCTGGAAACCATTCCCGTTTTCATTTGTAGCCGGAATGTGTAGGTAGCCTTTAAATTTAACAACAAGAAACACAATCTGTCATGTCCTGCCCTCCCACCCTGATCTAGGATGACCTTTAGATTGAATTTGTTCAAGTTTAAGAGCTGAAAACAGGTCCAGGATCAGCGTTCCTTCTGCGACAGTCCTGATAAACAAGGCCTCTGGATATTAGGCTCAAAATAATACAATGCAGCGTCAAAGGCCAAGAATAGATGTAGGTTAGCTTTAGGCTATATTGCAATATTCAGCATCACTTCTGATATCCAATTCCATTTGACATATCGTTACATCGCCCAGCCACGCTGTCAGCTAGAAAAGCTTCAACGCTGTGCGAATTTGTGCTTCGAAGCAGCTACAGAAGGAAAACAAACGTGTGCGGCCACGGAATACTTCCAGTGCTTTTGATTTAATGCACTTCACAGCCCAAACAGCTCAGCTTTTGCCTTTGATGCCGTGACACATGAGGGTAAAAAAAAAAAAAAAAAAAAAAAAAAAAGGCTATTAAATAAATAAATATATTTCCTGCCCCGGTACATCTGTCTGCTGGTGTGCTTCGTGGTGCCCACAGGTGGACTGACAGCACACCGGTGGGTCTGTCCTCCGCACGCGGGAGGTCACATCTATCCCACACTCCCCCTCTCATAGCCCGAGGAAGGGCATGAGCGCAGGCCCCGGCGAGGTGGACGGATCCGAATGGACAAACTTGTCTGGTGGCGCTAACTTTCAGTGACGGCCGCTCTGCAAATGGGAGCGGACAGCCTGTCTCTGCCCTTAAGATTCGTTACGTCTCTCCGTTTTCCTCTGCTCCGTTCGGAACAGTAAAGGTCCGTCGGACTGCTATTTTTTCCGTTTTTTTTTTTTTTTTTTTTCTCTCCTCCCCTCCATAAATTCACCATGTTGAAGTGCACATCGCTTTTGTGAGACACCATGGCCTGTGGCGGAGGCTGTCAGCAGGAAAAGGCGTGCGGCGGAGGCTTTTGAATGCAAGAGCCGTGTTTACCAGGCTTCGCTTTGAGCTCCAAAGCCACGGTAGATTAGGCCTGATTGGTGAAAAGGATGTCACAGCTCAAAGCGAATGCAGGTTTTTCTCCTTTATAGACTGAACAGGGAGGTGTATTATAAAGGAGAGTGGTGAGGAGACATTCAAACGCTGTGATGTACAATTCACAATGCTTCATGTGATTCTGGAGAAACTGGGTCTCCAGTGGACAAACGTGTGATTTTAGCCGTAGAGCTTCCAAGCTTTGGCAACAATAGATGCATTTTTTTGAGTATAATTTGAATCAGGCATGTTCGAAAGTCAGAAATTCATGAAAATGACCACCAACCACAGACAGTAATCGTAATAATGAACTCAAAAATACCTTTATAGAAGAAGCCAGTTCAGCATTTGCCCATAGACTTCTATTATACAATACTGTGCAAAAGTCAGAGACCAGCAGCGGCCAATAAGTACGAGGTATTAATTTTTCAGTGTCGGTAATTAAGCAGAAAATCTGTAACAGAAAATATAATATCACATTTTTCAGTACACTGTGATATATATAATTAGTTTTTGATGTTCTTTTACTAAGTACAGAGAAATTATTGTCTATTAGTGTAAGTGGCAATTAGACACAACATATGGACCCCCATGGACCCTCACAGAGCAGCTACTATTTGGGTGGTGGATCATTCTCAGCACTGTAGTGACACTGATGTGGTGGTGGTGTCAGACACAGCAGTGCTGCTGGAGCTTTTTAACACCTGAGTGTCACTGCTGGACTGAGAACAGTCCACCAACCAAAAATATCCAGCGAACAGCATCCTGTGGGCAGCGTCCTGTGACCACTGATGAAGGACTAGAGGATGACCAACACAAACTGTGCAGCAGCAGATGAGCTGTCGTCTTTGACTCTACATCTACAAGGTGGACTGACAAGGTAGGAGTGTCTAATAGAGTGGACAGTGAGTGGACACAGTGTTTAAAAACTTGAGTAGCACTGCTGTGTCTGATCCACTCATACCAGCACAACACACATTAACAAACCACCACCACGTAGTGTTACTGCTGTGCTGAGAATGATCCACCACCCAAATAGTATATATGTGTGTGTGTGTGTGTGTGTGTGTGTGTGTGTGTGTGTGTGTGTGTGAAAAGCGCTGGAGTGATTTAAAATGTCAGGATCCCATTTTAATTCTTCCTTTTTATTTGAAAGCTCTCGTCCACTTCGACTCGCATCACACCTACAGAAGTAGCCACTCACAGCAGAAATTGAGGTGGGGGCAGTGAGGAATGGCCTGCCCTAAGCCTCAGAAGGTTAGCCTCAGTGAGTCAAGTCAAGTCAAGTCGAAATTATTTGTACAGCACTTTTTACAACTGATGTCGTCACAAAGCCGCTTCACAGAATTTCAGAAAGACAAAGTTTTAACAAGAATGTAAAAACCCCCAGGTGAGCAAGCCAGGGGCGACGGTGGCAAGGAGAACCTCCCTCAGAGCTGAGGAAGAAACCCTGGGAGGAACCAAGGAACCAACCAATAGCAGCAGTATTAGTAGTAGTAACAGCTAGGAGTCTATGGTGGGCAGCTAGTCCAAGGCAGGTGGCGGTAGCTGGGGCGTGGACAGCTGGTCTGAAGCAGGTAGCAGGAGAGCTTGACAGTCAGTCGTCCTTCAGTGTTCAGCCAGTCAGGTGGGCGGTCATTTACTTAAAAAAAGGCAGGGAGAGGGAATTAGTTTTATTCTGTCTGTTTGTACGTAAAACAGGGAATGTGAACATTTCCAGAGTGTGGCTAACGACTCCGGCAGATCTGACTATAACAACTTAACTAAAAGGAGAGAACCAGAAGGAGACACAGACATGGGAGCACTCAGCCAATCAGCTAGCCATGCAAACTTTGCAGTGTAAAACCTTTTTTGGTTAAATTTGAGCATTAAATTTGCAAGCGATCGTTTTATCTGGCAAAAAATCTCGGTGTAGAGCCGTGATGTAGGGCCTTTCCTTTTGTTCTTGTTAGCCATGTAGCCTTGAGCATACCAACTAGCCAGCTAGCAGAAGTAGTAAAGTTGTGTCAGCAGTCATGTATGCAGCAACCGTAGCTTTGATATAGCTTAAAATAATGAGCCTTTCTTTTCAGAAAGAAGCTCTACACACAGCAAACGCTGTAATTATTTACATTTATGGCATTTGGCTGACGCCCTTATCCAGAGCGACTTACAGTTTGATCATTTTACACAGGTAGGCGAAGGCGGTGTTGGGAGTCTTGCCCAAGGACTCTTATTGGTTTAGTGTAGGGTGTTTACCCAGGTGGGGATTGAACCCCAGCCTACAAGGCAGAGGTGTTGCCCACTACACTAATCAACCACTAATTATGAGGCAAAAGAACCAGAAACGGTCAGTTAGCATGTAGGTCAGACCCCAAGTATGCTAGCTAATGCCATTGACACGATAAATAACAGAACACACCCCTTTAAAGCTTCAGCTGGATTAGCTATTATCCGAGATATTCAGCATACTTATTCTTCACTAAGGACAAACCAGCCATTCCCTCATCTCGACGCCGCGTTTACAGCGTGTAGCGTTTCAGGTCCGTCCTTCAGACTGAAGCTTTTTCAAGTGGAATTACAAGCTAGGTGTTTCTGTTATACCTGCCTCTGAGTGGAATCACAAAGACTGGAGGTTTTTCTGTAGTGAAAGGCTTGATATTTGAAGCCTGACGCTATTTTGTCAAACTTGACAGTTTATTTTTGTAACATGCTGTAACTAATAATAAGATTAAGACTAATATTCGCTACAAAAGACTCAACTCAGACTCGATAATCCCACTCCATGTTTCCTTTCAGCACAAGAAAGAACGGAAAGTGAGAAAAGCTAAAGAGTTTTGAAAAGATGCAGTTTCTTCACGATGGGAGTACAAGAACCCTACGGTGCTTAATCCCCCAAATCTTAACGTTCTTTCTATGCACTGACATCCTGACTGTGGGTGAGCTTTCTGATGACTGAGTAGGTCATCACGTGACAGTCAGGTCAAAGTTTGCTGCGTGAAATGCTGTGAGAGGCTTTCAGACCAGAGGTTGAGTTAAAAGAAGATAAAATGACTTCCATTCCTTTTTATGTGCCGTGGCTTGATCTTTGTGCACTTTCCTGATGCAGGCGGACTTTCAGGCATGCTCAGTGCTCTTCTCGAGATGTGTTCTCCAAGGGCTATCGCTCCTTGAACTTTGATGAAAGGTCAAAACCATAAAACGGTTCATTCTGTTTCGACTAGCTGTCAGATTAGGCTTCAGGGGGCATTTTCAGCTTGAATTTTTCTTAGATTGAGACGTTCATATCTGGCCACTTTACTAGAAACCAAGGTAGGTGTTTCTAATAAAGTGGCCAGCGAGTGGAAGTACAAGGTAGGTGTTTCTAATATAGTGCCCAGTGAGTGGAAGTACAAGGTAGGGGTTTCTAATAAAGTGGCCAGTGAGTGAAAGTACAAGGTAGGTGTTTCTAATAAAGTGGCCAGTGAGTGGAAGTACAAGGTAGGTGTTTCTAATATAGTGCCCAGTGAGTGGAAGTACAAGGTAGGGGTTTCTAATAAAGTGGCCAGTGAGTGAAAGTACAAGGTAGGTGTTTCTAATAAAGTGGCCAGTGAGTGGAAGCACAAAGTAGGCGTTTCTAATAAAGTGTCCGGTGAGTGGAAGCACAAAGTAGGCGTTTCTAATAAAGTGGCCGCGAGTGAAAGCAGAAGATACACGTTTCTAATAAAGTGGCCAGTGAGAGGAAGCCCAAGGTAGGTATTTCTAATAAAATGGCCAGCAAATGGAAGCACAAGGTCAGTGAGTGGAAGCACAAGATCAGTGTTCCTAATAAAGTGGTCAGCGATTGTAAGCATAAGTTTCTAATGAAGTGGCCAGTGAGTGGAAGCAGAAGGTGGGTGTTTCTAATAAAGTGGCCAGTGACGGGAAGGTTTGTTATGAAGGACAGTATAACATGGTTTTGAATGTTTGAATGTTTTGTCCTTTACCACTAGATGGCGACAAATACCTGCTCATTACACCATATGATTACCTTTAAACGTAGTGATCTGCTGCAGAGACGGACACGTTTGAGAGGGAAACAGGCTGTCTTTGTTTTTGCCTTCAAATCTAGACCAAATTCTAATCAGACAGTATCACTATACTGTCTCAAATGCTGTTAATTTCAATAATATCTGAAGTAAAACATATCAAACCCCAATTTTTCGTAGTGAATGTGTTGTGAATGCAAAGTAAGCAGCCTAAGATAGATTAAGGAGTCTTTGTGGCATCAGTGTAAATCGGAGGAATGCGTTGTGTGACACCTCGACTACTTAAGGCAGTCAGACTTGATTCTTCCCTGCGTATCTGATCTGTAGCTGAACACACAGAATCTCATCTTCTCAATCTCCGTTTTTGGACTGTGTTTGACTGCTTTTCAATCGCGACTGATCACACATCTCGCCTAAGCGCAGAAGAGAAAGGACAAAATGACGCGAAGAAATGAGATCTGAGCATTACAGCTCGGTGGAATCGCCTGGTTTTGACTCCTGGAGAGATAAACCACATCTAATTTGACATTGTAGAAGCAAAATGAACTCTGCTGGAGTTCATTTAACTGCTGGTTTTATGGTTTGGGTAGTGCCTGTCAATAAAGCTTATAAATTAAACGGAAAGCATACATGTTCCTAAAACAACAGACGAAACACTCCAAGCCTTACCTGCAGTGAGACGGTTGACCTCTAGCAGTTTTATTGGGACTGGCTTTCTCCCAGATTACTTTAATTAGCTCCACACTCTGACGGATTAATCAAAGATATCGCATTTAAGAGAGCGTCTAAAAGTAATTAATCACATTTGCTTCTAAAAGGAGATGTCATGTAAATTGGAAATGACCATGTTTTGAATTTAAGCCAATGACATTGTCACTGGTGTACCAGTCACCTATGAAAGACACTGATTTGTACTGATTCATGCCCATGCAGTGCTGTGCAACTACGATCTGTACATGCAAGAAAATGTCTCTTGTAGGCCTGACGGTAACAGCTTGTTTAAATGTTCGGACACTATCTTGCCAAAAGTATTCGCTCGTCTGGCTTCACTCGCATATGAACTTGAGTAGGATCCCATTCTTAATCCATAGGGTTTAATATGATGTCGGCCCACCCTTTGCAGCTACAACAGCTTCAGCTCTTCTGGGAAGGCTTTCCACAAGGGTTAGGAGTGTGTTTATAGGAGCATTTGTGAGGTCAGACACTGATGTTTGTTGAGAAAGCCTGGTTTGCAGTCTCTGGCAGACTCATCCACTGGATTGCCACACGGAAAAGCGTGATTGGTCACTCCAGAGGACACGTCTCCACTGCTCTAGAGTCCAGTGGTGGCACTTTACTCCACTGCATTCCACGCTTTGTATTGCGCTTGGTGATGTAAGGCTTGGATGCAGCTGCTCAGCCATGGAAACCCATTCCATGAAGCTCTCTACGCTGTTCTTGAGCTGATCTGAAGGCCACATGTAGTGTGGAGGTCTGTAGTGATGAACTCTGCAGAAAGTTGGTGACCTCTGCGCACTATGCCCCTCAGCATCCGCTGACCCCGCTCTGTCACTTTACGTGGCGGACCACTTTGTGGCTGAGATGCTGTCGTTCCCAATCGCTTCCACTTTGTTATAATCCCACTGACAGTTGACTGTGGAATATTTAGTAGCGAGGAAATTTCACGACTGGACTTGCTGCACAGGTGGCGCCCGATCACGGCACCACGCTGGAATATCCCACCTTAATACCACATTTATTGTAGATCAGATTGCTGTAGAAGCAAAGCTGTTGAGCTGAGCTGGTTGATTCATTCAATTCATTCAAGAGTTTTATTGTCATATGCACAGCAGAACAGGCAGTTACACTATACAATGAAATTCTTACTTTGCTTTTCCTCCATTCACCAAATATCTTAATATAATCTTAGAAAAGAAAATAGAAAAAACAAATTGACAATATAAGAATAACACTAAAACAATAGTAAAAAAGTACAGTTTTATGTGCAAAAATACAGTTTTATGTGCAAAAATACAGTTTTATGTACAGTCTTATACACACTCAGTGCTATGGGTGGATATCATTCCTCCAAAAACCCGTCTATGGTTCAGTGTACATTTAGGATTGTACATTAGGAAACCCTCAGACCAGCGGTTCCGGAAAAACACTATGAAGTCTCAGCTCTCGTGCAGTCAGGCTTTCCTGAGTGGGTACAGAGACCACAACACTGTATGGTAAACTTCATGTGACATTCACAGTTTTGTTGTTTATGGTGTCATTAATAACATTGCGAGCTGTGGTTTGGTTGCAGGAGCGAGACATATTTCTTATGAATTTAGCCAAACGAAAGCAAATCACATCAAATCACTTGTAGTAATGAGAGCGGCTTCCTGTAAGCCTACTACAAATCACAGTCGGAGGAAGCCACTGTCTTTCCCGTTGCTGTCTTTTAGCTAAATGCAGAAGAAACCTAGATGTACACTTGGAAGTTTGTAGACGGTCCCTTAATCACCAAAGCATCCGTCATCTGTGTTTCTAAACCAAACATTCTCAAAATATATTTGCTTATAGTTCATTCTGTCGTATATCATGGAGAGAATGTTGAATATACAGTGATTGTCATTTTCTGGGCGTGTATGTGGTGAAGTATAAACATACCATTGGCTAAGTGGCAAGCAATCATTACTTATCAGGCGAAATGATGCAGCTGTTGAAAAATGCTTCTCGACCAATCAGGTTGTGCTGAACAGCAATAATCAGATGGTCATATATTACAATCGCAACTTTTACTGGACCGCAATTTCTTTGTGCTCTTTTATCTGCCAGCAATTAAGTTCCAGCTTAATTAATCACTGTGTTTGCTTCTGCACCTGCTTCAGAGTTAGGGACAGTCTCAAAACTACAGGACTGAGAAATATTGCTGTTATTATTAGTAGTAATATCAGCAACGCTTTTCCTTCTGGCACTTTTTAGACTGTTCCAGCCTTTTAGGGCCCAGATGTAGTTTTAAGGCCCTCTTCTTATGGGCCATAAGCAGCAGTAAGCTGTGTTCCTTGTTAGGTCAAGCCAGGTCGGTTCAATCCACGTAAAACTGAAAATAGTTGTAAATCTTTTTGTTTGCCTGCGTGCACCTCTGCATGTAATCCTCCACCATAAATATGTTTAAAAATACATTCACTGAGCACTTTATTAGGAACACCTCTACACCTTATTCATGCAGTGTGGCAGCACGTCAGTGCACAAAATCATGTAGACGCAGCTTTAGGTGAAGTTCAGATCAGGATGGAGCATAAATGTGATTGTCCATTCTGTGTAAAAGTGTTGCTGATGGCATGGCTGTTGGTGCCCGATGGGCTTGTTTGAGTATTTCTCTAACTGCTGATGTCCTGGGACTTTCACACACAGCAGTCTCTAGAGCTGTAATGAAGCCAGAAGGGTGCAATAAAGAACAAATGTTCAGTGATTGGACACATGTTGATGAGAGAGGTCAACAGAGAATGGCTTGAACTGACAGAAAGGCGACAGTTATTCAGACAACCAGTCTGTACGAACCTTGAGATGGATGGGCTACAACAGCAGAAGAATGCACAGAAAGCTGTGAGGCTGTGGTGGGAATAGCCTCACCCAGATGTTACCTTACAGAATGGTTTAAAGCCAGAACTTTGGTTATCATGTCACAAGTATACTACAACATCTAGCTACATGCGAGCTCACAATGTAGGTAATTACGCATCTGTTACAATCAGAAAAGTTGTTGTAAAAACAGCAGTCGTCCCTATTATACATGTGTAACTACGTTAGAGACAATGTGCTGTGTTATCCATCGCCTACAGTAAATACATCCCTGGTAGTTACCTTGTAGTCGCATGCAATGCTAGTGTGTAACCACATGTTAATATAAAACGGGGCCCATTTAGACATTTTGGATAAACATCTAATATAAACTTGTGTCAGCTTTCAAAAGAAGCCTTGAGCTGCTGAAATATCCCACATATACCATAACACAGCTCCGCTAAAACCGCCTTGATTTCATACTCATCTCTTGTCACTTCTAACCACTGTCAGCACGTGCGACGTTGGAAGTGATATTCGGTATTAAGAAGCCGGTGATCAGCATATTGGATGATGATTTTTGAGCGGAGTTCCTCTTTAACACTCTAATACAATTAGGAGGAGACAGCTCGCTTGGTTATGTTTAATGGGGATGACATCAGAGGAGATAGTAGCGAATGAATAAGTCATTCTTGGTCTCATTTCAAATGTGAAAGATTCATACCAGCAATTTAGATGACAGTATTAATTTAACATGACACTGCATTAATGGTCAATTTCAGATTCATAGAACTCATTTAAGTGGAATGGACTCCCTTAATTTGATGAGATGTGATGGCAGTGAGATGCCATGTCTCTCTCCATCTCCCGCTCCCCCTGCGGCATGGGAAACACTCACGCGCGCGCACGCACGCCCGCGCGCACGCCCGCGCAGACACATGCTCACTCACCAGTCTCGGCCTGTGATGCTGACTGAGCTGGAAGTGTGGCTTCGCGGGTAAACTGCACTGCGGTACGTTAGCAGTCACTGCTTTGCGAGTAGCTGTAACGGATCAGTACTCGTTAGCACATTAAGACGTGATGCGTGCGCTTTTTGGCAGTGAGTGAACCACACGCGACTGCATTAGCTCTTCAAGGAGCTCCTAATGAGTGCTAACATGTTATCAGGAGGCTATGAGAAGTAAATAACTCTTTCGTCCAGGGTTCATCTGAAGCAGAAATAATGTGAAGTCTTTCCTGGGGAAACTCTACTGTTAAAACAAGGCAGATACAAAAGGTGGAAATGTGTTTTTATAAGGGTTTTTGATGGGATGGTCAACATTAAGGCATTAATAACACATTAATAATGCAGTATTTACATGGTAATGACATGGTGACAGGGACACCATGCATTTTAAACCCTATTTCATCATAGCCATAAAATACAAACTCCCTTCATTTTTGAATTGTGCCTTTTTTTCTTAATATGTTGACTGTATTTGGAAGCAAATATGTATAATGTGCAAGATCTGAAGTGAATTGGACATGAAATTATCCACAGTTCTGTCCATTTTATCTCAGCACAGCCATGTTTTGGACAGATGTGGCTTATGGTCACAGCAGGACCCCCCCCCTTTCACACCCCATTGCTCACTAGCAGCTCAACGCAGAGAAAACAGTGTCTGATGACAGAGTTATGATGGGAATATCTTATTTGATTCTATTGACAATATTCAACTCCATTTCCAATTTGCAGGCCCTCTAATGGCAGGATGGCCACAAGTGGTCCAGCACATTTTCCTGGTTTGACCCTTTGATCCAACTCTAGTATACCTAGCTGAAGCCCAGCTGCAGCACATTGGATGTTACTTTGATAGAATCAGTGATTATAATCCTCTCATTCAAATGCAGCTTTTAAATGGCTTTAAAAACAGTGACCTAGGCAAACTACGCTGGACAGTGGTGGATAAATCACAGAACCATCGACTGTATGTGTGACATGTATGACATATACACTCATTTGTTGGAACGTGCAGCCACTATTGCCCTCGCTACATGTTGGGGATGAAAATCGGAATCGGTACCTTACATTAATCACATGCCTGCATTCACACAATGTAATTAATGCTACTGAATTACTGAAACTAATACATACATTCTTATGAAGCTTATTTTGGCCACTCACGCAAATGCAACTGAATGCGTTCCTTTCCAGATGGAAAAAAAATGAAAATCTTTAGAGCCAAATTTGAACAATTAAGACAAATGCGATTAATTGCTTTTGTCCAAAATAATGCGAATAATCACAGGTCATTTCAAATAACATTTGAAATGAGTCAATGTAACATAACATAGAGTCAATATAACATACATTTTACAAATGTGATTAATTGTGATTGACCACCAAAGAATTTGATTAATCTGAGTTTGTTATTTTAATCACTTGGTAGCCCTAATGTTATATTTTTACAGACAAAGTAGTTTTTAACATTTTTTAAAATTAGTTTTATAGGCGCTGTTTAAATATTCCTTGATCTCTTGAACTACAGAAAATAATGTGATTAATCACAATTAATTTTCATAAAATTGGACTGCCCACATTTATTAGATTTTTTTGCATGTTGTAACTTTTTTTTTTCTTAAATTTGAAACGTTTTGCTTTCACATGGAAACAAACCTTTCTTTGGGGTCAAATTTGGGCAAAAGCGTGAAATCATGAGATTAATCACAATTCATTATTTTCAGATTCAGATTCAGATTCCTTTATTGATCCCAGGGGGAAATTGCAGTTCTTACAGTTGCAGCCATTTATGCAAAAATAAACACTTTACTAATAATTTAAGACAATATAGAGAATTTACAGTATGTACACCAGATTTAAGTACTCAAGAATATAGTAAGGTGGCGGTGATTGTGACAGTAATATGAAACATCCGGTATAAAGCAGTTACAATTATTTAAATTATTTAAATTAAATTTTAATCACCTGACCGCCCTAATTGTTATATTTTAGATAAAAAATAATAGTGTTACATTTTTAGAAATTGGTTACACTTTACTATAGGTTACACGTCATAAGCCTGACATAACCCTACATAAATGTTTATAAATGCTTATTTCAATTCGCTATAAATGTTACATTTGCCAAAGGTAAAGTAGCCTTTATGACAGATGACAGCTATTAATAAACATCTATGTAGGGTTATTTTGCTTCTTGTGACAAGCTTATGTAGGTGACTTGTAGCCTGATGGACCGTACTCTATAGTAAAATGTCTACACATTTGATGTTGTTTACATTGTGTGAATGTTTCATATCACAAAAATGGTCCAATAATTACATTTATGTGCATTTTTTTCCTTCTTATAAGCATATAATTCAGAAAATGTTAGAATGGTGACAATATTTGCACATTCAGAGTGGCTGCTACAGATTTATTATGTCTGTTGCCTTGTTTAGGTGTAAAACTCTTGATTAACTTTTTTACATTCATGGCATTTGGCAGACGCTCTTATCCAGAGCGACTTACAATTTGATCATTTGTACGCAGGGAGGCCAAGGCGGTGTTAGGAGTCTTGCCCAAGGACTCTTATTGGTGTAGTGTAGGGTGCTTGAACCCCAGTTTACAGCAATGAAGGCAGAGGTGTTACCCACTACACTAACCAACCACAACCACACTACCAACCATTGACTTCTTTGTGGATGCTGTAGCCTCATCAGTGAAACTCCAAGTCTTTATTTACCATTATCATAAGGGTGAATACAGAATATCGGTCAGCTCCTCTCTTTTCTCTAAGATGTCTTCTCCTTGTTGATAAAGTCACGGGCTGCATGTGTGCGTGTTGTCCAGGCTGCCGGAGTCCTCTCGTAGCCCTGGGTGGCTGGGTGTGTCTCGGAGGCCTGCTAATGGCTGGACTCGATGCTCTCCGCCGCTCTGATGGATGGCGGGCAGGGACGCCCTCTCTTTCATCCCGACAGGCCTGACTCGTCTGATTTATTAATGACAATAATTAGGAGTAAACCTCTCCACGACCAAACCCCTCCGTGATTAGCGCAGTAATGATGGAGGGGAGGGCCGCGGATACGCGGATCTGATTAATGTCGGCCATTTTGACCTTTTAGAGCCTCTCACAGTCTGGGGAGAGACGAGGGAGAGAGAAAGAGAGGGACACTGTCCACTCATGATCAGCCGACGACTGTATTAGAGAGTGAGATGCGCCGTTTTGCCCATTAGGCAGGCGCTTTAAACAGCCACGTCTATAGACTGCATAACAATGTTGTCTTAAAGGGGTTTTGTTCTTAAATGTCTGCCTAATTAAATAAATAGTATAATGAAAACAAAGTGAGTCATTGCGGTTTGAGTCAGAACTGTTCACAGTGGTGGTGATAGGAACCAGACGTCAGACCAGACCTCTAAAAGCTCCGTCACAGAAGATGATGACATGAAATAAAAATGCATGTGCTGCCTGATGTCGAAGGCATTGTAATAAAATGGCTTTGTTGTGTTGGAGTCATGGCGACCTCTGGTTCCTACTACCGGTTCCACCGCTGTAAAGACATCGGAGTCAGCAAACCACCATTTGAAAAAGTTCCCATTGTAACCTGCATGTTTACGTATTCAACCTGCTTGCCAGGAACAGCTTTGGCCAGCAGAACTCGAGCTGCTTCTGAAACAATGGGCTTTTAACATTAGCCATGTTTACATGCAGCCGAATAATCCGTTAATAATCCGACTAACAGCTCAATCGGAATAGAATACATCCATGTAAACACATCAGTCGGAATAGGCTAGTCCAGTTGAGGCCATTCGGAATAAAATTCCTACTCAATTGAACAAGGTGGATAAAGCTCTAAATAATCCGTTAAATAGAAGAATAATAACCATGTAAATGCCTGAATCCGATTACATTCCCTATCGGAACATGTAAATGCATTCTGCGCTTGTGCGTCGCGTTATATGGAAAGGTTTATAACGTTCAACATGGTGGGAGCAGAAACTGGTCAGCAGAGGAGATGAAGTTTGTGCTCTGATCTTTAAAAGACGGTGGTGGTGGAGAGCGTTCTTTGCTCCAGCATCACCGTGTGGCACAGAAGCTGCTCTGTGGAAGAGAGGAAAGCTCTGCAGAGGGTGGTGAAGGCTGCACAGAGGACTGTTGGAGTCAGCCTTCCCACCACCGTGGATAATTACACCTCCGGATGCAGAAAAAGGGCCACTGGCATCATGAAGGACCCCACTCACCCAGCACACACACTTATTGTCCCGCTCCCCTCAGGTAGGAGGTTGCGGAGCATTAAGAGTAGAACAACCAGAATGAGGAACAGCTTCTTCCCTGAAGCCGTAAGACTCTTAAATTGCAATTAGACGTCACTGCAATGGCGCTTCGTGTCTATCTATCTATCTATCTATCTATCTATCTATCTATCTATCTATCTATCTATGTAATGAACATCCTCAGATGCTGTTTTATGTGAAAAGTTTCTACCCTAAAATGCCCTAAAAAAGCCCTAAACTGGCTATGTTTGTGTTGTAGTCATGGCGACCCCTGGTTCCTATCACCACCGCTTTAGATTTGAATTTTTTTGGATTTTTTTTCTCCCCAATTTACTCGTTTCCAATTCCACCCACTACTTAGGACCCCAATCACATGATACTACCAACCCTTGGAGGGTGAAGGCAGCACAGGCTTCCTCTGAGACCTGTGAAACCAGCCACCGCTTCTTTTCGAACTGCCGCTCATGCGAAGTCATTGGACAGCAGACGGCTGTAGCATCACCAGGGTTCGACCTCGCGATCTCCTGATGATAGGGCCAACGCAGACGGTTGCGCCACTCGAGAGCCTTCAATTTCAACATTTTTAAAAATGTTCTGTTTTCTACTTTATTAAATGATGTAAACAAGATCATTCTGAGTGGTTCGGTTGAAATGCTACGTTCTAGATTCTTCACAGTGGTGGTGATAGGAACCAGACATCCACCTCTAAAAGCTACATCACTGAAAGATATTATACAAAATGGTAATGAACACTGTTTGATTCCTCAGACGCTGTTTTATGTTCTGTGATAAGTTTGTGATGTAGGTCCTATAAATACGTTAATGGTGAAGAGGTACAAGCAGGGTATTTTCAGGCCCATAGTACCCAAATATATACCACTATCTACCTTCACCAGCACTGCACTTAAACAAATGTACATTCACTGGTGGTTTTGGAGGTTAAATCGAATGGCTATGTCTGTGTTGTAGTCATGGCGACCCCTGGTTCCTATCACCACCACTGTAAAGACATCTGAATCTGTATGTTTCTCCACAATGGTGCATTTCACATCAAACCACTCTGACTGACTGGTTATAAATCTCAACACAACATTTTGGAAAATCTGTAATAAAAAAATTCATGGATTCAGCTCAAAACGAGTAAAGTCTACAACTTGAGACCGCTCCAGTCCGTCTGACATTTGATTAATGAATGCAAATGATGGTCAGGAGTTGGTTAGCAGGGAATCCAGCCGACACAGACACCCATCTACATCTCCTTAATGGCCAGAGTAACTCTCGCTGTTTGAAAGCCTGCACCCAGAAGGCCTTGTGTAATGGAGGAGAGGAGGGGAAAGGTCAGAGTCTTTACGGGGGTCAGACAGGAGGCAGTGAAGTTGGAGACAGGGGAGATCAAAGGAATAGACTGCTGATGGGTGACGGTAGACCTGGTGTCCAGCTCTAAGATCAGTGTTGGCTTGTAGACTCTCAGCATGAAAGGCACTAAACTGTCACAGGGGGTAGTTCTTTTGTCACTTGGTTGGTATCTTCAAGGGTACATCTCAGGACCTTTAATTAGGGAACATAACTGGACCATCATACGTTGCAATTCATTATTTTAAGCTGTGTTGACTCCACGTGCCCCGTCTCGTCTCCAGGCTTTTTATTGTATCGTTCTGTTCTGGGTACTAATATGTGCCTTGGCCCTGCTGAAAGCTTATATAAGGTACACAGCTGGACCTTAAAACCACTGTTGAGCCATTGAGGGAACCTTTGCACTGTTTGTGCCTTGATTAACGAAAAAAGTACCTGTAGAGAACCTTTATTTCTGACATTGTTCTCAGGTCTCAGCACTATTCACTGCTTGTTCAACATCTGTAGCTTGGAAGCAGTGGAACCAGCTGTCCTGTCCATTGGTCAGACCCACTGAACTACATTACCGGCCAATAGCAACACTAGCCAGGTGTTGAGTTATATTCACTCAAATTCAGACTGAATTATCTCACTGTTCTATATATTTTTTGATAAGATAAAGATACATTTTAATTTCTTTACTAGTTTCTATGGCATTTGCCACCTCTTGTCAAGTTCTGTTACTATGGCCACAAAAACGGAAATGCCTGATCAGTCACATGGCTATTTTATTTGCATTTAAATTCTTTACTTGGCTGACATGTTTCCACTGAATTTAAATTAAAGTCACCTCAAGCAGGCATACAAACTGCAAATTTTGCCAGATTTATTTGTTCTTTGTCATGGAGTTCAAAAAATGATTAAAAGCTACAGAGAAAATGAGACTCCTTACAACCACCTGGAAGACCTTGTAGACACCAAAAACGGTCCCCATCAGATAAACAGCGCTTAAAGCGTTTGTCTTTGAGAGAGAGGAGAAAATCAAGCTGCTTCAGATCTGAAAACATCCACAGGTGTTTCTGTCCATCCTTCCACTGTGAGAAGACCACTCAGCGCTATGGGTCTGAAAGGATGTGTAGCTGTTCAAGAAGAACCTCACTGAGAAAAGGAGATGAACACATCAAACAAAGAAGCTGGGCAATGGACTGACCACCCCAGTTGAGTCCAGTCCTCAACACCACTAAATGTGCTTTCAAGACTGAATTTGGAGGCGTGTCTGCAGATTTCTTTGAGAAACTGAAAGTGAGTCTCCTGAAAGGAATGGAAGCCGTAATAAAGGTAAAGTGTGGACACTTGTGTTGGGCACTGGAAGTACTGAAAAATTGCTATATTTACTTATTGAAGCTTCTATGTCTCTGTAAATGTTTGTTATCTATGTTTACTGCTATTGTTCTTCATAATGAAAAATGAACGAGCTGTATTCAAGGGCTCTTTTTTTACTGAATAAATAAATAAATATAGGGTGGTAGTAAGAAAGACAGGTAGACAGGTCTGTCACTGGGGCAGTACCCCAGACCCTCAAGTACATCTCAGTACCTTTAGTATGGGAACATACCTGAACCATAATCCACTGAAATGATCTGTTCTATAAGCTGTACTGACTCCACACACCCTGCCTCGCCTCCAGGCTTTTATTCTACTGTTCTGTTTTAAAACATTTGGTTATGAAAAGGTACAAATACCAACTTTTCACCTGGAAAAACTGATTTAAGCTTCACAATCAGACCTTAAACCCACTGTAGAACCTTTGGGGGAACATTTACATGGTCTGTACCTTGATGAATGAGAAATGTACCTGCACAGAACTCTTTGTTAAACTAAACACGAACGTGATATTTTTATATATATATACATATTTACAGTCAAATGCAAAGCTTTGGGTGCCCTGGTCAAGTGACGTGTTGTTGATATTCTAGGTGAAAATAAGTGAACGCATCCTCTGCAGAGAACACATTCCTCACATTTTAGCGCACAATTATTGTTTATTTGCTGTATTTAGCAAATCGGGGCCAAAGAATAAAACACAACAACGCCTGTGAAAAGTTTTGCCACGTGTTAAATTAAGACAAACTGCATTAAAATGAGCAGAAAATATGTAAAATCTTGGCAGAGCGAAACACGTAATTTGACCAGGGGTTCAGACTTTTGCATACAACACAATATGCAATAATATTTGTAAGCGTGTGTGTAGAACTGACAGTTAATGAGTTGAGCTCCAGCTGTTTCTCCTGCGGTGTTTTATTGCAGCTCTAATCAGATCCACCTCATTCCTCCATTCAGAAGCTCTTAAAGGTTCAGCAGCTCAATCAGGTGTTACATTAGGAGGGTATAATTGTTAAAAATGATCAACAAAGTGAGCGAAGAAGGCTTTGCCCATAGAATGCACTAGAGTGGGGGTGTCAAACTCAACCACTAAACTGGCCAAATGAAAAAAATCTGTGGGCCAGAGAGAAAAAAAAATGTTTTTATTTAATCGTTAATTCATGTTGTGCTGACCATTGAATATTCAAAATGCATAGACCTGTAGTAGACCTTGAAATATTACATAAATATTTGATTTAATGTCTCAAGGTGCTCTACCTTTTCTGCTTCAACTAGAAACCTGGCATCCTTTCTTTGCTGCAAGTTCATTAAGACTTGGACTCAATTTCTTAGCTGATGAATTGATGTTAAGGGCTTATATTGGTTGAACTGCAGTGGAAATTAAGCTAGTGTGTTTGGTGGAATTGCAAAGAATTGTGTAGAATTGAGGTTTAACCACTGTCCCATGTATTGTTGCTGGGTAGGAGAGTCGTGAGAATGCGTGTTAAATTGCAGTGCATGCTGGGCATTGTAGTGCAGCACACTGTAAAAGAGGCTGATATTAATAGAAAGTTAAAATACTTTTGTGGGCTATATAAGGGCCTTGTGTTTGGCACGTAGGCACTGCTGCAAGAGTACCGCAGACCTCTTTGGTTAAACTAGATGTCAGTCAAGTCAGGTCAAGTGGTCTTTATGGTCATTCCTCAGCATAACATAAATACATTGAACAAAATATCGTTCTTCAGGCCCCAAACACACATGAGCAGCACATTACACAGGACTAAATAGAGTGCAGATGCATGACAAGTGCAGAATATACAATAAATACACCAGATAATAGATATACACAACAATAATACACAAATACAGAAGACAACAAATACAACACAGGACAAGAAACAATATATACATTGGTGTAGGTGCTGGTGTTGGTGTAGTGTAGTGGTTAACACCTCTGCCTTCTACACTGTAGACTAGGGTTCAATTCCCCACCTGGGTAACCACCCTACACTAAACCAATAAGGGTCCTTGGGCAAGACTCCTAACACCACCTTCGCCTACTTGTGTAAAATGATCAAATTGTAAGTCGCTCTGGATAAGAGCGTCAGCCAAATGCCGTAAATGTAATTATATGCTTAGGGGTCACACACATTCACTTACAAATGATAGTACTTCATGGTTCTTTCACAAAGAAAATGGTTGTATGTAGAACCATAAAAACTCAAGAACCTTCTACATGATTAAAATTCTTTCTTTGCATTGTGAAAAGGTTCTTCAGATTGATGGAGAATGTGTTGGATCTGGCTCTCTATATAGTCTTTTGTTCTATATAGCACCAAAAAGGTTTTATGTACTGATACAGTGGCAAGCGTGTGATAATAAACCCTTTTTGGTGCTACATAGAGCCATTTTTTCAAAAGGTTCTACATAGAACCATCTACAGCGCATTGTCCATCACTCTGAAGATTGCTTTCATGATGCAAAGAACCATGAATCATGCAATAGGTTCTTTGAACACTCATGATTCTATATTATAGTACCATTTTTGACTGAAGTACCCTTGAAAAACCATAATGTTTAAGTGTTTATGTGAGTACATGCGCACACACATACATGTATGTAGTGTAAACACATTGGTGTTTATGTCGGTTGCTTGACTTCATGACTGCTTGCACACTTTGGGCTGGTGGTAAGTGTCCGAGGTGAAGCAGCCATCAGAAGTTGGCGCTGGACAACTTCTCCCATGTTCTCCATGCAAATGAAGGCTTTGCGCTGCACTCTGCGCCGCACTAAACCTAATTTTTCCTCATTAAAAGTCCCCCTGCCTTGTGTTGTTATAATTTCCCTGCTCCATCTCTCCTAAAACAGAGGGACCTGATTGAACGCGGGTAAAGTCGGTCATCACAACATGACCTGCAGATACAGCAGAAAAGCGGCGCGGCGGCTGACCCCGGCAAACTGCCTCGCTGCACATATTGTGCGATTCTTCATATTTAATGGGGAAACATGAGGCGGTGATTTTGCGGGCGCCTCTCTCTGGTGTCTGCTGCTCGGGGTGGAGTGAAGCCACTTAATGAGAATCCCCTCTTCTCCTCCATCATTTTTAAAACAGGCAGTGCACTCAGCAGCCTCGGCTTCCCTCTAAGGACCCCCGCCACCACCCCCACCACGTTTGTGCTCGTTTTTGTACCCGCTAAATTATGCATGAGCTCCTTAAACGCTGTGAAACATTGGTTTAATACGGAACAAACTTGTTTTCCATCTTTCCCGGCTCAAATTAGGGCAGGATACTTTAACTTTATTCAGTGCTCGAGCGCCCACTCCCCACCGCCCCCTCCTTCCTCCCCCTACTTTCTCCAGCCAGCCTCTGCTGGATGTAGTTGATGGCTTCCTTTTCTTTATCTCTCTTTTTTTTCTTCATTTCTGGTCATTTTCATCCGGCGGATAAATACTGTGTGGCTTTTCCGAGTGCAGTTATTCTCGCTGATGTGATAAAGTTGCGTCGAGTCGGTTTTAATGTCCGAGGGTAGACGACTCCGGCCTGTTTTTAGATCATTCACTTTGCTTTTTTTCCCCCATTAAGATTAAAGCCTGACATCAGTAATGCTTCACCCTCACTTACAGGCCCGTTCCTGACAGCAAATCAAGCCCATCTCCACTCCCGGCCCGACTCTTAAACCGAGCCCATTGTTGAGCGTCGTCCTCCGCTGTAATATTTTCTAATCCTCGAATAGAATCCCGTTAAAACTACAAGCGGTAACTATTTTTACTTGCCGTACTAGTTGCGGCAGTTGAGAGGGGATATGTAGATGATTATATTGTCATTCGCCGAGCTTCACTGCTAGAGTAATTGTAAATCATTGCCTCATGACATGTCAAAGGATGTCGGTAGCGGGCAATTAAATGGCACAATATAATAGGGCAAATTATTGCCTGTCAGATTTTGAACAACACAGTTGGTATTTGAATTACACTTAATCATTATGTGCATTAGAAAGCTCTTTGGAATCCTGCATAAGACCGAGCATGAGCCGCTGCATTATTTAAACCTCTAATTGTGAAAGCCATTTATTTGCGCTTACAGTACAACAAGTGGAGTCTTATAAAGCACCCTGGACTTAAAAGCTCGATACATCCAAATCAAAGTCTTCAGGGGCGCGAACCAAATTGGCTAAAATGGGCAATTTTCGCAGGGCTAGGAAAAACATTTAGCCACACAAAGTGTTTTGTAATTTCAGAGTGCGCCGATGAATATTAAATATTTACTTTTAACCAACGAGGAGCTGGGACCCCTCTTTTGCATAATTCATTTAACGAAACAGATGAGGATATATTTTGTCTAGACACCACTTTTCTGTTTCAAAACACTTCACCAAGCATGTAGCTGCTTCTATTTATTTCTTTTTTTTGTGGGGAGCCGTGCGTTTGGCCCAAAAAAAAAAGTAAACAAAAAAAGAACCCAAACCAAAAAAACAAAAACAAACAAACAAACAAATGAAATGCAAGTAAAGTGAACATTATTGTGATTCAGGTGTCATTTACAAGTTCAAAGCTGACCGAAAGGTAAAGACGGGTTTTTTAAATGGGAATTCCACCCATTTTGCAAAACAGCTGCATCGTCATTGAGAGGTAAACAGAGTCACTCTGAGTGGTTTGGGGTGAAATGGTTCGTTGTAGAGACTCAGATTTCTTCGCAGTGATGGTGATGGGAACCGGGGGTCATCATGTCTATTGTTGATGATGGCTATTGCATTTCTCCACCATGAATACATTTAAAGAAATACAAACAGCAGATCTCAAAACTGTCATAAAACAATATCTCAGGCAGGTTATTCATAACCACTGAGGGAGTTTTTCATTCACATGAGTCTCTTCAGACGTCTGGTTCCTATTCCCGCCACTGGGAACAATTCTGACTCGGTAAGTTTCACATCAAAGCACAGTGAATGACTCTGGTTACATCATTTGGAAAAATCAATGGATTAAAAAAAAAAGTCTTTCATTTTCAAACTTGTAGCAAATGTTGATTTTATTGACAGACACCAGCGTGCAGATATGCTCTCTCTTTACCCCGGGTTGTTTTTATTCAAAGACTAATACATGTGATATAACTGACCTCTGGTCTGATTGGCTGCCCTGTATTGCGCCCTCATTTATCTACCTTGGTACATATTGCATATATGGAAATGTGTAGAGCTGTAAATATCCTTTTAGTTCATAACTTGTATTACTGTACAAAAACTGTACATTGGAATGGTGCAATGCTGGTGTATACTGGTGCATATCACTGTTGTCTGAAGAAAACCTTGTATCTCAGTTTTTGTCGTTTTTCAGTTTGTGGCATAATTTGAAAATGCTTTTTGCTCTTTACATTGTGTGTAAATTATGTGAGGAATGGACTGAAAGAAACAGCCCAAAATGACTTGGAAAAAAGTCTGGTTCCATTGACTTACATCAAAATTATAGTAGGTTTTTTCCTTCTCCTGTAAAGTTCCTATTTTGGAGATATATATCAGCGCTATATTGTGTTTATGAGTATATATTTAGAGTATAATGTATGTATATATATATATATATATATATATATATATATATATATATATATATATATATATATCATTCTTATATGTATATTTTATTTTCACTTTTATTTCACTTTCATATTTTATTTTCATTTTTTCTTATATATATATATATATTTGGATATTTAAATACTAGAAGGGGGCTAGGGGTACCTGAGATTTTCACTCACCTTCACACTTGTGTAAATGTGGTGTGACAATGAACGTGATTTGATTTGATGTTAATGATACATTTTGAACTACAACACTTTACAGTGTTTACATACTAGAAGCGTCTTCATGAACGGTGTCCAAAAAAAAAAAGCTAAGGAAATTTGTTTTTCCATGATATGAGCCCTTTAATACGACTCATGTATCCATTTTGGGGATATTTCGTTTTTTGGGATTAGCATCACGCTGTTCTTTTAAAACAGTAGTCAAATGTGTGTGTGTGTGTGTGTGTGTGTGTGTGTGTGTGTGTGTGTGTGCGTGTGTGTGCGTGTGTGTGCGCGGGTGTGTATGCTGTTCGGTCATGCTGATGAGGGGTCCATGCTGTATAATGAAACACACACACACACACACACACACCATGGTGTCTGTTTCGTTAGCCTGCAGAGACCTTTCATATCAGTGCGACTTAACTACTGTTGTCATAGCAAGTCAGCCAACTCAGTGATTATAATTATGTGTTTGAAGTATACAGTGAAAATATCCCTCTATAGGCTTTAACAGAACTACAGAGAGAATATACAACTCAAATACACTGAACTCCAATATGCTGAAGCATAGAGACTGTTACCATGGACTTCATCTGTGTTGAACGTGGCTGAAACGGTGGCTGAATGCGGCTGAAATGGTCAAAATTCAGTCGATATTATTAGGACATTTAATTATTATTATAAATATCATCCTCTGCTTTTACTCTCAAACTGCACAGCCCACTGGCACATTGGTAGACTTCTTTGAAAGTTTCATTCTAGAGAAACTAAATGACTGATTTCTTTACGGTGGTGGTGATAGGAACCAGAAGTCACCATGACTACAGCACAAACATAGCCATTTTATTTACTATCCTTATTTACTAACGTTCTTCAAATGCAGCGCCGATGGTGGCGAAATAACGATAAATCAGAAGTAAAAAAAAAATATTTTCCATAAAATGCCCTGCACGTACTTCTCCACCATGACTGGATTTTAAACATACATTTTGGCCAAAATCTGATCTCAAACTATGTCTCAGACATCACGCAGCACATGTGCAACTTTTACATGCTATAACTTTCTGTGAGGCAGGTTGCCAAGGCGTTATGACTTTGATCAAATAAAATCTAAATAGATTTTTCCAAAAATTTTGAAAAGTTTGTGGAATTTCATTTTAAGATTCTGTTTAAAAACCTTCTGTAAACACTTTACCAGCACACGTGTGAATTGTTTATTGATTTATTTGTGTTTACACTACTGTTAGTGGCTTATTTGGAAGAAATAGAGGCTCATTCACTGCATAAACAGCTTTATTTATCACAACATCGCAGACCTCAAATACTACTGTATATTTTATGAGTGACGGTTTGACGTGACAGATCACAAGTGACGACTGACAGTCATAACTGTAACTAAAACAGTAGGAGTTTGAAACATTTTGTAATATAGTAGACACTGGTTAGCACCTATGGAATTATGCAATGATGTGTAATAATTATGTAATAATTGTGTAATAATTATGTAATAATTGTGTAATAATTATGTAATATAAAACATATCACTTAGTGAATTTTTTGGCTGGGATTTTTACATAAATTTCATTGATTACAGTCAGTATGTATCATGTTAAGCTGCCGTCGTGCCCTTGAGTGAATCACTTAACACCAACATGTTCCACTGGTACAGCACAACAGCTGTAAATCTCTGTAAACATCTGGAGGTCTGCAGAGAGTCACATTCAGAAGCTTTTCTAAACATTTAGAGACTGCTTATATAGTTTATGCAACTTAGCATGAAATGGTTCTAGCTACATGTTACGCTTGGTAGTAACTACACTGTTAGTAATGAAGGTTCTGTGCAGGTACATTTTTCGTTCATCAATATAAAAACAGTGTAAATGTTCCCTCACAAGGTTCTACAGTGGTTCTAAGGTCTGATTGTGAAGCTTAAATCAGTTTTTCCAGGTGAAAATTTTGTATTTGTACCTTTTCATAACCGAATGTTTTAAAACAGAGCAGGAGAATAAAAGCCTGGAGGCGAGGCGGGGTGTGTGGAGTCAGTCCAGCTTAGAACAGATCATCTCAGTGGATTATGGTTCAGTTATGTTCCCTGACTAAAGGTACTGGTTCAACCCCAGTGACAAGAGGGGGGCTGCCCCAATGACAGTTTAGTACCTTTATTTCTGAGAGTGTAATGTGATAGTAATAAATGACAGCCCAGCACTGTACAATTGAAAAAATTAAGGTTTCTGGACAGTTCCTGGCTGAGATGTAGGCAAGGTTCTGCAAAGAAGCTTTACTCCGTATAGAACCATCATATTATTCGGAAGTAAACGTTCCATACACTCACACCTCCTGTCTATAAAAAAGGTATGATACATGAAAACCATCCAATGGACAGTTTTTAGAGAACCAAAAGTGGTTCTGCTGTGGCTTTACTGCAAAGAACCCTTTTTGGTACATTTACTTTTAAGAGTGCAATAACTAAAGCAAGAGTCAAAAATCAGTCAAGTACTGATATTAGAAACAAGGGATCCTAAACGGTTCTTGGCTTGTACACAGAGTTCTATGGAAAAAAGAAATGTAAACTTTAACTGCTGTACAACATTAAATCATTTGGAGGTTTTTCAAAACTTTAAACAGATTCTTCACTTTTGCACATCTCACTTACAAAAATCTTTAAAAAACTACACACTAAAAGGTTCTTATGGGAACCAAAAGCGGTTCCTCGATCGCACCATGCAAAGAACCCTGTGTTGGCATGTTTATTTCTAAAAGTGTAGAAACTGATGTCACAATTTATCATCAAGTACTATTATTATCTTAAAAAAGGTGTCGGGGTCGGATGTAAGGTTCTATACTCTTTGTGAGGTTCTATACTCTTTGTGAGGTTCTATACTCTTTAAAAAAAGTGTGTCAGCAAGGTTCCTTTGATTGATGCCTGAGAAGAACCCTTTTGATTCCGTAAATAACCATGTTTGAAAAAGACAGGTGTGGAAAACACTTCAAATGTTTATGTAATGTAAATGTTTATAATGGTTCCTGGTTTGGGTTCTGTTTTTTTTTCATGATCGTGCTTATAAAAATATATTTTACCAAAAATCATCCATTGGAAGTTTTTTTACGTAATTAAATGTGGTTCTTCTACAGTAAAGAAACCATTTTAGTACCTTTGTTGGTAACACTTTACTGTAGGGTGCTGTTCATAAGGCAATGTGACATAAGCTTGTCATGACAACTGATATATCCCTACATAAGTGTCCATAAATGCTTGTTCCAATAAGCGTTATTTACTATAAAGGTTACACAATTTTGATCAAAGTCAGCTAAAGTTTATGACAGGTGACATTTGTTGTTATAAGCATTTCTAAACAGTTATGTAGAGTTATGTCAGTTGTGATGAGGACCTTATGTAGGTGTCATGTAGCCTTATTAACAGCACCCTACAGTAAAGTGTTACCCTTTTAATTTTAGAGAGTGTAATAATGAATATTAACCAATCACAGTTCAGAATTTCACCCTCTTAAAGATAAAGAGTTCTTGGTTTATATGTCTTAGGATCTTCTTTTATCTCAGAACTCTTTTTGGTACCTTTATTTTCTGATAGCAGCAAATCACAATGGAGCACAGCCGCTTAAAAACAAAGGTGTCTAAATGGTTCTTGGCTTGGATGTGAGGTTCCACCTTCTTAAAACTGTGTCTCAAGGGTCCTATGAGTGATGCCATAGAAGAACCACTGTTGGTTCCATACAGAACCATGTCTATAAAGAGATTTATGAGTGTGGAAACCTTTATATATATAAAAAATTCAATGTAAAGGTTCCTAAAAGGCTCTTGGTTTGGACATTAAGGTTCTAGGAAAACATAGTTCTTCACACCCTTGTTTATGAACAATATTCTGTCAAAAACCATGCATTAAATGTTATTTAGGGAACCAAATGCAGTTGTTCTAGTGTGGAGAACACCAAAAATTCCAAGGTTTCTAAATGGTTCTTGGTGTGGATGTGAGGTTTCACACTCATGTCTCAAAGGGTTCTTCGAGTGATGTCATAGAACAACCATGTCTAAATTAGAGATTTGTGAGTGTGGAGAAGATTTACAGAATGTGAAGGTTCCTAAATGGTTCTTATATCCCAAGAAAGCTTCCTGAGGTTCTTGGCTTAGGTGTGTAGTACCATGCAAAACATTTCCAAAAATGGTTCTTTAAGGATCCACCAATTGAAGTTTTTTTGTGAGCCAAAAATGGTTCTTCTATGGCAAAGAACCCTTTCTGGTGTCTTTATTTGTAATCACAGTCGAGTAATGCATTCTCTTAAAAATAAAGGTTCCTAAATGGTTCTCGGCTCGGACGTGCCTTTTAGGAAAAACATTTTCTTTAGAGAACCGGCCACTGAAAGGCTCTTTAAGTTGTTCTTCTAATGCCTCACTATGAAAAACCCTTTCTATCACCTTTTCTTCATCTCTGTCCAATGAAAAACAAGTATCTCCAAAATATTAACTTTACAGGAGAGGGGAAAAACACTCTTACCTTTCAATGTAAGTCAATGTAAAGAGATTTTGTTCTGAGGGGTTTTAGAGCATTTCTCTTGGTCCATTCATCATGGAATTTTTACACGATGTAAAGGACAGCTGGTGTGTTGAAATGAGGTAGAAAACTAAAAATCAGCAAAAATGGAGATACATGGTTTTCATTGGACAGCGAGAATTTATTAAGAGTTGAGTAACTAATGCGATGCTTTAGAGTTTTGGAGCCCTTGTCAATAGTCAGCGGTATTTATTTGTCCTGTCTTAACGTATAGATGTTAAAAAGCAGGAGGAATGTGAGATCTCTCTTTAATTAGCTCTTTTTGTGGCACATGGGTGGAGCGTTAGGTTATTCTGAGGCTCGTAAAAGGAGCTATCGTGCAGACAGTGCGGGGCTGAGACCTTTTCTTTCTGTTGTCAAAGGGCCCCATCCCTGTCTGTCATATCATATCAGCGCACCCCTCCCACCGAGCATTCGGGGCTGTTCGGAGGAGCGCTTTGGCTCATGTTGCTCCTAGTCGGCTTCTCCAGAACATCTGTTTCCTTTCGGGAGGAGGAGAGACAAATAGGCCCATTGTCACTGCCGTATCTGTACTTGTATGGAGATCCTTTTGGCTTCTAGGACAGGTTGGAATTATCCAGGGAGGGTGAAAAGCAAATAGCCCTATAGCTCAATCACCATTGTTTGGAATCAGTCAGCGGTAATATTAGTGTTGCGCGGAACACAATTACTCAATAGCAGCGTCTTAGTGTCGTCTTGAATTTATCCCCCCTGACAGATCCGGAGACGGATAATTTAATGCAAGTTATGATTAAAATCCCCTTACTGTCAACCCCTCGCAACCCCACCCCCCTCACCCTTTAGAACAAATAACAAATACCTCTGTTTGGAAAAATGACAGTTTTAAAAATAAATGAAATTACACGTTAGAGCGCGCGGCGAGGGGAGAAGGAGCGATGGAATTTATGGAGCCCGGGATGTGCTGCGGGTTGATTTAGGATTCGCGGCTCGGGAGGGGGGCGGCAGAAGTTAATGACTGATTAACAACAGCAATTAAAAGATGAGGAAAAGGTATATAATTAAAATGGAAGTTCCTGCTTGTCAAGAGCACGCATGTCATCCATTGTGGGCTTGTTAAAGGGAAAAAAAAGAAAGGCCAGGGGAAAAAGAAACCGGCACTTAATTTGCAGCTTGGCAGAGAGTAACGGGGGTTGATCGCTTGCCCGTGGACGCTTTTCTGAAGGCTGTAACTCAGCTGCGAGTGAGGCCGTGTCATTAGAAGTTCAAAGCCATGCATTTTGTGTTGACAGTCATCGGCAGAGGATATTTGGCAGTCAAGAGTAATTTAACTTAATTAATGGGATGCATATTTGATGGGAGGAATAAAATATTCAGGCTCAGCAAAGTGGAAAAAAGGAAAGATTTAGTGGGAGTGAAAGGTGGAGGGATGTAATTTGTGCATTCAATTCAGGGGCTGCTGAGGAGAGAAAGGAGGGGAGAGACAGGGAGTGAGAGAAAGATGGAAAGATAGAAAGAGGGCGAAACAGGAGATGGAGTGAGAAAAATGGCAAATGGAAGAAGAGTGGCAGAGAAAAAGGAGAGGAAATGGGGGAATAAAGAGGAGAGACTGTTTAGGACTGAGCCCAGCGAAGGAACGGAAGATGAAGGACTATATAAAGCCGGGACAAAATCCCGCTTAGCCGTAGATGCAGATGTATCCTCATTTAACAATAAGATTAATCGTTAACGCGGCTCTCGCGTTAATGATAACTGCGCTGGGCTGGAGCTGCAGACACTGATACGGCTGTAATTTGCTAAAGCCGCTCCAGTACGTGACTGGATCAAGGCTGCACTGCTCGGGCATGTGCTGTTTATGTGCTCTTATGCTTTTACTAGACGGAGCGCATGTATTTTCAGACTGAGTCTGAAATATTTTGGTGGTATGTTTATATGAACTGTTTTCATACGGTATCATTACAGCATCAAAGTGAAACAAATGTGCGAACAGTATCAATTTAGAATGGACGCTCTTCAAGAGATGTGTATCTGTGGCTGATAATATCAGTGTGGTTGATATGGTCTTCTGTAGCTTGTCTTCTTAAGTTGCTGTAGCAGGAGCTCAGATTAGATCTACTCTCGGTCAGACAAAGATCCACTCTCATTCGCAATACGCTGTGAAGAATGGTTCTACAAAAAATTACATCTGTAACAAGACATTTAAATGGTTGCGTTCAAATCAATACACTACCAAAAGTACAATTGCACGTTTATTTAAACTTCAAATACACTGCAAATCACTCTCTCTCCTGTTCCACTGGGGAGATTCACTCTTATTCGGACTAGATCCATACTCGGTCTGAATGGATCCAATTGCATTCCTAGTACATCCGCTCTCATTCTGAACAGATCCACGCTTATTCTGGCTAGATATCCACTTTCATTCTGAACAGATTCATGCTTACGCTGATCAGATCCACTCCTGTTCCGATTAGATCCCCTCTCATTATTCCGACTAGATCCACTATTTCTGACTAGATCCACTCTCTGTCTGATTACATCTACTCGTTTTCTACCCAGATCCACTCTGATTCTGACAAGACCCACTCTCATTCCATCTACATCCACTTTCTTTCTAAACAGACCCACTCTTTTTCTGACTAGATCCACTCTCTGTCTGATTACATCTACTCGTTTTCTACCCAGATCCACTCTTATTCTGACTAGATCCACTCCCATTCTGACTAGGTCTACCCTGATCTCGACAAGATCCACTTTAAATCCAACTACATCTACTTTTATTCTGCATAAATCTAATCAAATTCCATCCAGATCAACTCTAATTACAGCCAGATCCACTCTCATTTTGTCAGATCCACTCTGATTATGGCCAGCATTCACTCTAATTTTGATCAGATCCACTCTCATTTTTACAAGCCCTACTCTCATTGTGACTAGATCCATTCTTAATTATATCAGACCCACTCTCATTGTGACTAGATCCATTCTTAATTATATCAGACCCACTCTCATTGTGACTAGATCCATTCTTAATTATATCAGATCCACTCTCACTGTGACTAGATCCATTCTTAATTATATCAGACCCACTCTCATTGTGACTAGATCCATTCTTAATTATATCAGACCCACTCTCATTGTGACTAGATCCATTCTTAATTATATCAGACCCACTCTCATTGTGACTAGATCCGTTCTTAATTATATCAGATCCACTCTCATTGTGACTAGATCCATTCTTAATTATATCAGATCCACTTTCATTGTGATTGCATCCGTTCTTAATTATATCAGATCCACTCTCATTGTGACTAGATCCATTCTTAATTATATCAGATCCACTCTCATTGTGACTGCATCCGTTCTTAATTATATCAGATCCACTCTCATTGTGACTGCATCCGTTCATAATTATATCAGATCCACTCTCATTGTGACTAGATCCATTCTTAATTATATCAGATCCACTCTCATTGTGACTGCATCCGTTCTTAATTATATTAGATCCACTCTCATTGTGACTAGATCCATTCTTAATTATATCAGACCCACTCTCATTGTGACTAGATCCATTCTTAATTATATCAGATCCACTCTCATTGTGACTAGATCCATTCTTAATTATATCAGATCCACTTTCATTGTGACTGCATCCGTTCATAATTATATCAGATCCACTCTCATTGTGACTAGATCCATTCTTAATTATATCAGATCCACTCTCATTGTGACTAGATCCATTCTTAATTATATCAGATCCACTCTCATTGTGACTAGATCCATTCTTAATTATATCAGATCCACTCTCATTGTGACTGCATCCTTTCTTAATTATATCAGATCCACTCTCATTGTGACTAGATCCATTCTTAATTATATCAGATCCACTCTCATTGTGACTGCATCCGTTCTTAATTATATTAGATCCACTCTCATTGTGACTAGATCCACTCTTAATTATATCAGATCCACTCTCATTGTGACTAGATCCATTCTTAATTATATCAGATCCACTCTCATTGTGACTGCATCCGTTCATAATTATATCACATCCACTCTCATTGTGACTGCATCCTTTCTTAATTATATCAGATCCACTCTCATTGTGACTAGATCCATTCTTAATTATATCAGATCCACTCTCATTGTGACTGCATCCGTTCTTAATTATATTAGATCCACTCTCATTGTGACTAGATCCACTCTTAATTATATCAGATCCACTCTCATTGTGACTGCATCCGTTCATAATTATATCAGATCCACTCTCATTGTGACTAGATCCATTCTTAATTATATCAGATCCACTTTCATTGTGACTGCATCCGTTCTTAATTATATTAGATCCACTCTCATTGTGACTAGATCCATTCTTAATTATATCAGATCCACTCTCATTGTGACTAGATCCATTCTTAATTATATCAGATCCACTCTCATTGTGACTGCATCCATTCTTAATTATATCACATCCACTCTCATTATGACTAGATCCATTCTCGTGTAGTGAGTTGTTAGGTTGCTTTTAACAGTGTTACATTTACATTTCAAGCTTTGTGTGCATTTTGAATTTAGGCTGTTTTAATGGGTAATTTCTGTGATCTGTGGCGAGCCATTGAGAAAACTCAGGTCTGGATGCTGTGGTTCCTCTCATAGGTTTAGCCTCCACTGTTATCTCATTGTTAAGGCCAGGATTAGTAACACACCGGCTGCAATGAACCCGAATGTTTGGAACGGCGCTCCTGAGCAAACGAGTGTTTAAAAAAGGAAGCAGAGCAGTTTTCATTCAGTGCACTGACCACTCCGGGATGCTCCCATTGAGTATTCCGCAGAGCTGCCTGATGAATCGCAGGCATCCCCTCAGCACACACCGGGACTGCTGAGATACACATTCTCTGTTAATCACAATTAATAATCCCAGAGTTATTTGGAAGTATAATATTGGGGGAGGATCACGCAATCCAGTGGTAACAGCAGGGCAGCTGAAATAGGACGGGAATGACCGTCAACATCACCCTGTCTGTAAGAGGTGCTGTGTGTGCCGGTGAAATAAGAATTGCAGACAGATTCGATGCTTTAGGACAAGCTGCTTTTTAGAAAAACTGTTATTGTGGAAAGTTTTTTAAATGTACTAAGCTACTGAAAATGCATTGCTGTTGAATCAGTGTCACATTTAAGCACCTGCAAAATGATTTGAGTGCATTAAAGAAATCAGAGAGGAGGAATAAATCATTACTTTCTATTTCACTTTTAATATTCATATAAAATCAAGACATATCCACGGTGGCTAGTGGTGCTGGATCAACCCCAAAAGCACATGTATTGAATTTTCATTCTGAAGTGTCACTTTTTATTTATAGAAATGATGCATTAATGTAGTTGATATACCAGCAAAATATTGCTTAATGCAAACCAGGCATTGATTATGCCACACACTGACATAGTAACATTCAAAATGTCCCTGCTAAGTAACTAAAGCATGAAAGCATATGCACAGTCATCTTCAGGGAGAAGGAATGAAGCATTGCTTTATGTTCCACCTTTAGTTTTAGATGAAATGAAGAGGAAAAAATATAAAATAGCAATGCATAATGGGGGTAGAGCAGGGCCTAATCCTAAGCAGCACCATCACTGTTGTGCAAAAATGTTATTATTATTTTTTTTTTAAATAACAACATACAAATTTCACTATTTAAAAACGGCAGTCACCTTCAATGCTGTGAGAACAGCATGTGGAAATTTACAGACTCCGATTTCTTTACAGTGGTGGTGATGGGAACCAGGGGTCGCCATGACTACAGCACAAGTATAGCCATTTTATTTACTATCCAAAACCAGCAGCGAACCCACACATGCCTTCTGAGCTTTATATGGAATGTTGATGGTGGTAAAATATTGATAAATCTGAAAAAAAAGAAAAAAAAAAAGTAAAAAAAAAACAAACATATTCTTTGGGGACTATTTTGCCTCATATATTTATGTAACACTCATACACCCCCCCCCCACCCCCCACCCACTTTTTTATTTAAAATTTTTTTATGCATCTTAGGCCAAAACCAACAATGCGCCAGGCAGCATATTCAAGATCATATCATGTAATAAGGAGCTTTAAAAGGGAGATTTTTTTTTTTTTGATGCATTAAACCCCTCAAACGTCTGGTTCCCATCACCACCACTGTGAACACCTCTAGCTCTACACCAGAGCATTTCACTTCGAGCCACTCTAAATGACTTGGTTTCCATCTCAGTTGCTTAATTCTGAAAAAAATTGATGGATTCAACTTAAATAAAAAAAATGAAGAACATTTTTCTTTCTCCTGTAAAAATGACCATTTTGGCAAAACAAGCTTTTATTTATGATGAGATGATATAAGTAACAGCGCTACTGATTTGAGACCAGTATCTCAGTGTAAAAATACATCAACACGCTTAGCAACTTAGTTTTATTACACGCTTCTATAACCTAAGAGTAGCTCAACCAGTTTGCACTGAGGTCCCTGTGGTTACTGAATGATAAGCCTTAGTATGTAATATTTTACATAGAAAGAAAAATATCAGACAAACTGCATGTTAAAATGGGGTTTTAAGGGGTCAATCAACTGGTTTTCCTTATAGAGAAGAACCATGCATTCAGTTTTGATTCCTGGTTCTATAAAAAACCTTTGCCTTTACTAAAGAACCCTTGAAGAACCATGTTTTAAGAATGTACCATACATTTTTATAATACAGTGCATTGTTGGCTCTCTTTAAACAAAGATAAAGGTGCCAAGGGGCTTGAGAACCATTATTATAAATGAGATCTGAGAGTTATTAGAGGCCAAAGAGACGTCACGTAATGCAAAAGCTCTGCACCAAATGTCTTTCCTCAAGCCAAGGAAGCATTTTCAGCACTGTAGAACTTCACGTACAGAGCGCTGAAGCTCCAAAGCCTGGAGAACAGTGTCTGTGAGCGTTCACCCTGATCCAGTTAGCTGCTTATTGATCCCCACCTCTACCCTTAACCACCCAGTGGGTCAGATAAACATGGCCGGTCTCTGTGGACTGCACCCCCTTCCAGCACTAAAGCGCTGTCAGGAGAAGCTTCCTGATTGGAATCATTAACTCCAACGATGACCATTCTGTAAGAATTCCATTAGGTGCGTTTTTGTAAAATATGTCTTGAATAGGTCCGTGTTTAAGAGGAATTCCGCAGATTTTTCATCTTTATGTTCATAAATAATGAATAAATAATGAGTCATTCAGAGTGGTTTAAAGGAACGGTTCATTGTGTAGAACCTCGCCAAATCACAGCTGCTCACAGTGGTGGTGATAGGAACCAGACGTCTGAAAAGTTTAATGCGTGTAAAAGCTCCTGCACAAGAAGTAGTTACTTAGACTGGCTATGAATATCTGCCTTATGAATAAGACATTATGTTGTTTTGAGAATGGTTTGGTCTAAAGTGTATTTTTAGAGACACATGCAAGGAGCTACCAGGCAAATTTGCCACTATTATTCCAGCTAGAGTCTCAGAAATAAAGCTACAAAAGTGTCTTTGGGGCTGTGCCTCTCTTGTCACTGGGGTGGTCCCCTCAAGGGTACATCTCAGTACCTTTAGTCAGGGAACATAACTGAACCATCATCCACTGAGATGATCTGTTCTAAGCTGTACTGACTCCACACACCCTGCCTCGCCTGCAGGCTTTTATTCTACTGCTCTGCTCTAAAACGTTCGGTTATAAAAAGGTATAAATACAAACTTTTCACCTGGAAAAAACGATTTAAGCTTCACAATCAGACCTTAAAACCGCTGCTTTACCTTTGAGGGAACATTTACATGTTTGTACCTTGATGAATGAAAAATGTTCCTGCACAGAACCTTCATTTCTAACAGAGTATACAAACGGGCTATAATGGCTATATTTGCATAGTGTAACAATAGTGGAACCCTTTTATTTTAAAAGGATTCTTTAACCCTTAAATGCCCAAAGTTTTGTTACACACTTCTAAAACCTACGAATAGCTCAACCAGTTTGCATTGAAATCCCTGTTGCCTCAGTATGTAATATGTTACATACTAAGTAACACACTACAGAAACTGTGTTAAAGGGTTTATTTCCAACAGCGTATATTTGATTGGCGAGCCCTTGGTCACATCACCACTGTTGTGAAGACATCGAATTCAGTGACTTGCTCTACAACGAGCCGTTTCGCATCTCAGTGACTCAATTAAACTGAATTTTTTTTAAATCAGTTGTGAAAATCCCTTTAAATCTGAGACAAATCAACATTTAGGGAATGAAGTACAAAAAAAAAAAGAACAATGAAAATCTGAGAATTTTTGTCTTATTATTGGATTGGCTTTGGGGTCCCATTACCCAGTTGAATATCCCAGCTCGGCGGCCCGAATCTTAGTTCCCTTTCGTGAAGAACCGTGCAGTTTTAACTGTGGCACACCTTCCTTCCACATAGCAGCCATTTCCGAACGCAAGCCTGCACACTTAGCGTGACTTGGCTCGAGAGGAAAATGGAAAGCGTCCTGGTAATGACTTGAGGGCTTTCTGCTGCTTATTGTGTGTTCAAAAAAAGGCGAGGATACCAAGCCTTCAGCACGCCGCCACGGCAGCCCCAGAGACTCCTCGGGCCAGGATAATTGGCCGAGGCCTGTCTCTGCTCTTTTTTTTTCCTCCTCCCTTTCTTAATTGAGACTCGTTATTTACATGAATTTAAGTTCTTTGCTCGAAACATTAAGAGGAGGAACATCTTTCAAGAAGGCGGCTAATTGAAGTCCTTCGCCCTTCTCTCTCTTTTTTCGTGCCGCGGCAGAAGAGGGAAACATGATAAGGCGAAGGGATGAAATTGTCTTTTTTTTTTTATTTTTTTAAAGGAGAAAAAATGCAATTATTTCCCAATTAAGGCAACCTTCCGATAGAGATAGAGATAGAGATAGAGATGTAGGGGCTTTAATAAGAGGTGCGCTCCCATGTTAGGCCAGTAGATGGCGTCAGCTTGATGCGCACTGCAGATCTGCCGGCCCGAGGAGTCTTCTGCTGGATTGCTGGATATTCCTCTTTCGTTGTACAGTATATACATGTGTTAGAACAGGGATGTTAAATATTTTACAAGGGTGAGAACCCACCTGACAGGAAAAAAGTGTTTTTTTTTCATTCATATTTGCATTGTTGCAAGTGGAGAAATCATCGGGACGCGATAGGTGGAACCAGGCCGTGCTGTGGGCCCCAAAGGGCCAGTGGCCAGGTCCCTGGAGACTAGACTGGTAGAGAGAGACAGACTGAGAGAGAGAGAGAGAGAGAGAGAGAGAGTGAAGGGGGGGAGGGGGGTAAAGGGTGTGCCGAGAGGGCAATTACTGCAAGGACGAAGACCATGTGTTGAAAACTGCCCTACCGCTGCTGCTTAATGAAGAGAGGACCTGCACTTACAGAGCAGGACTTCTGAAATTAACAAGCCCTGATAATAATGAGGGACTAGTCTCTCTCTCTCTCTCTCTCTCTCTCTCTCTCTCTCTCTCTCTCTCTCTCTCTCTCTTGCTTTCTCTTTAGCTCTCTTTCTGCTTTTTGTTTCAAGGGTAAGTGTATATTAATTTATTAATATATTAATTCATTGAATTTGGCTGGCTTTTTCTCGGAGATCCACATGTTTAGTCGAGGTACACAGCGCATTGATGATTGGGCAAAACATTAAAGTGTGGTTTGAACGATGCACGATGGCGGTTGTGTTAGAGTCCTTTCAGCTGCCAAACTAAATAAACAAGGCTGTACACGCATATAGGCTAGTAATGTCCTAATAATACGATGAACTTTCATGGGCAAGGCTGTAGTGCTTTGTTGGAGCCTCGTACGAATGCCCCCACCTCCCCCTCTCTCCACACATACCCGAGAGTTTGGATTTTTTCCCCTCCATTCTACGTTACACTGTGCTCTATCGCATTTCTTTTCATCTTATTTCTAGCCTAAAAATAGGTTCTAAAATATATCATAAGTAAAGAACAATATCAGCTGTAGTTAGTGCTGAGCGGGAATGGATTCCAGCTTAAGCGGTGAGTGTTAAATTCCTTACGTCTAACATTTCTGATCATTTTAGATGTGAAAAGGTTTCGTTTTCTTCATTCGTTTTTTTCCGTTTTACAAATTCTTTATTATCAATGTGTTTCTGCAGAATATATTGATCATAATGTAACATATTATTGGTAAAGACGAATGAATTAGACACGTATACAGTATTTAATCACGCCACCGTCAACCTTTGCACAGTTCCAGACAGTCTAACTGCATAAGTATTGGCGCATATGATATTATTACATATTAATTACATAGTAATAATGGACATATTGTGGTAATTACAGAAGAAATGGAAAAGATGCCTTTTGAAGCAGTGTAAGAGGTGAATAGTGCTGAAGATACAGCTCAATCATCTTTACCAGCTCTACTAACAGCTAATAAATATCGTAAACATAAAACGAAATCCATTGTGTTGTAATCGTAATCTCAATCTGCTTTGTAATACAACTCTATCACCGAAGCACTTCACAAGAGAATTGTAGATGCGTTTTTTGTAGCACGACGAGAGAGTACACACACACACACACACACACACACCACACACACACACACACCGTCTCTCTCAAGCCAGATCTGATAAGAGACACACAAGGGCCTATTCAAATCAGGGTGTATTGGAGATGAATAGGAGCAAGTAAACATTAGCACTGATAACCCTGCCCATGCAGGAGGAAGAGAATCTGCCACACAGCTGGAGAAAAGCATCATTATTATTTCAAAAGACACATTAACCCGTGTTTATAGAGACGTGGAATGAATTTGCGCTATTGACTTTGCAAAGATCTTCACTAATATGGAAATATCAAGCCTATTTTTTTCCTCATTGTTTTTATTAAATATAACATAAAATTTGCTCAGTGTTTTTTTTTTTTTTTTTTTATTCTTTATCAATATGATTTTTCTTTATATTTATTACTGGGATTAT